>NC_139579.1:11409639-11599639 GCF_946808225.1 Silurus aristotelis
GCAAATTTCTAATCAGCCAATCACATGGCAGCAACTCAATGCATTTAGGCATGTAGACATGGTCAAGACGATCTGCTGCATTTCAAACTGAGCATCAGAATGGGAAAGAAAGGTGATTTAAGTGACTTTGAACGTGGCAGGTTGTTGGTGCCAGACAGGCTGGTCTGAGTATTTCAGAAACTGCTGATCTACTGGGATTTTCACACACACCCATCTCTAGGGTTTACAGAGAATGGTCTGAAAAAGAGAAAATATCCAGTGAGCTGCAGTTCTGTGGGTGCAAATGCCTTGTTGATGCCAAAGGTCAGAGGAGAATGGCCAGACTGGATCAAACTGATAGAAAGGCAACAGTAACTCAAATAACCACTTAATACAACCGAGGTATGCAGAAGAGCATCTCTAAACGCACAACACGTTAAACCTTGAGGCTGATGGGCTACAGCAGCAGAAGACCACACCGGGTGCCACTCCTGACAGCTAAGAACAGGAAACTGAGGCTACAATTCGCACAGGCTCACCAAAATTGGACAATAGAAGATTGGAAAAACGTTGCCTGGTCTGAGGAGTCTCGAATTTCTGCTGCGACATTTGGATGGTAGGGTCAGAATTTGGGGTCAACAACATGACAGCATGGATCCATCCTGCCTTGTATCAACGGTTCAGGCTAGTGGTGGTGTAATGGTGTGGGGAATATTTTCTTTGAACACTTTGGGCCCATTAGTACCAACTGAGCATCGTGTCAACGCCACAGCCTACCTGAATATTGTTGCTGACCGTGTCCATCCCTTTATGACCACAGTGTACCCATCTTCTGATGGCCACTTCCAGCAGGATAACGCGCCATGTCATAAAGTGCGAACCATCTCAGACTGGTTTCTTGAACATGACAATGAGTTCACTATACTCAAATGGCTTCCACAGTCACCACATCTCAATCCAATAGAGCACCTTTGGGATGTGGTGGAACGGGAGATTCGCATCATGGATGTGCAGCCGACAAATCTGCAGCAACTGCGTGATGCTATCATGTCGATATGGACCAAAATCTCTGAGGAATGTTTCCAGTACCTTGTTGAATCTATGCCACGAAGGATTAAGGCAGTTCTGAAGGCAAAAGGGGGTCCAACCCGGTACTAGTAAGGTGTACCTAATGAAGTGGCCGGTGAGTGTATATATATATATATATATATATATATATATATATATATATATATATATATATATATATATATATATATATATATATATCAAAATTCAAAAATTTTTATACACATTATAAATTTATTTTATACACATGCAATTAATTGTTTATGTCGTTCCATTCCCCTACACATCACTGTTCCCTAGATTTCAGTTGATCTCGCTGAGACGGGTGTCCATACTGTATGTGCTTCTTAGCATTAAGTGAAAAGAAGGTTAATGGGGCCTCGCATCGCCGATGTATAATATATGATCAGATCAAGTTTCACGCTGATATGGGAGCTCGTATCTCGGCTTGGTGGAAGGATAATGCATGTCGTCTAAGGCTAATACGATTTTTTTTTTTGTTTTGTTTAAATAAATTAGCACATTAGTACACAGAGGGAGTCTGACCTCTCTTCCATTCTCTGATCTGCAGAAGTCAGAGGGTACAAAAAAAGACATCTGTACCCAGACGGATTGGTAAAAATTTGATGAAGGCATCACTATATGCGATTCAGCGCACACACTCTCGCTCGCTCCGTCTATCTTTATCTGTCTGTTGGAAGTACTCGGCTTTTTAGAGTGGTTACAGAAGCACGCTAGAATCTGAGAGCTGTTCTATTATTCAGGCACCGGGGCAATATGTCAGAGAGGAGGTGGGGGAGAAAAGTGAAAAAGAAGAAGAAGAAAAAAAGGGGTTCTACTGCTATCTCTGCTAGACACTGAATCTCGCTCTCTTCTCTTTCTCTCGGCGCATGCCTGCTCTGTAAAATGGACAAGGGCTGAGATATGTGCAGGGTTCTTAGATATGAACGTGTCAAGGACAGACAGGTGTCAGGCAAGGTTGCCAGAGTAGGCCCTGCGGACTCAGAAAACCTGTCAGGTTTTCGTGTCTGAGTTTTAAAAAACCAACCAAAAATGATTGCTTTGTCAATAATATTTTCAGATACTTGTACTTTAAGGGTGCTTACACCAATGTAGCATTTACTCCCTATGAGCTGAAGATTGGTGTGTTGATTAAAAGAAAAAAATTTACTTTTACTACTTACGGTTTTTGGCATTGTCCAGGAGGAGAATGCGAAATTTTAAAAATAACATTTCATAAGACCCTGGTTTTTAATTTGGTTTGCCAGTAGAAGACAACTTTGTGAAAAAATTCTGTTGCTCGCTAAAACGTGCATTCTAATTCAGTGGATTTACTCTAAACTGCCATCACTTTTCCACTGGTATCGAGAGATCTTCAGAATATTGCCTATGTAGAGACATTCTGTAAAGTCTTACATACTGTTTACTAGAGATTACGAGGTGGTATCAAAAAGTGTCAAGACTAGTTTCATAACACGCCAACAGATGGCAGCACAAGGCTGCACGCACAATCAGAGGGAGCGCCGACCTTTATAAGTCAGCGAGTCAAAAGACTTTGTCCTGTGTACATCGGGAGCTGTGCAACTGTATAGAACTTTTTCAAAACCACCTCATTTTCAGAACTGACTGTAATTTCTCAGTCTCAGAGAGGGGCAATGTTTTGATTCAAGTTCAACAAAGGCTGGTTCTCAAAGTTTTTGGATGTTCTTCGAGATATTTTTGGACTGAAACTGAAGACAGCAAAGGTAAAAAGTCGTTCACAGGCAGCAGATGCGGAGTGTTGAGCTTCAATGACATCTTCAAAAAAGGTGCAAAATGTCATTAGAACGTTAATTGTCAATTAAGTGAAAAGTGCATATATTGAATCATGAATGTAGTTGAGTAGAGAGTACAAGTTGTTTATATCTTCGACTAAAAAGCAGGCAAAAAATTATTTAATTCCTGTAATGAAGTACATTTACTCAAATACTTTACACCATTCCGTAGATGTTCATTCCAAAGAGTTGGAATCAGACCTCTGTAGCACTCAAGATCCACTCCAACCCAATGTAAAGCATGTCTTCATGAAGCTAGCTTCATGCACAAGTACACTGTCATGCTGGAACAAGTTTGGTTCTCCTAGTTCAAGAGAAGCGAAGATGTAATGCTAGCGCAACCAAACATGTAAGTTATACAATTTATATGTAATCTATAAAATTTTAGGTTTTGCGGAGGTTTCCTGCATCGTGTCTCAAGTTGGCGCTGTTTTAAAAGAGATGTGTTGCACACTAGGGTTTTATAAATGGCTTCAGGTAGAGGGGCACCATTTTTGGCTCCAGCGTAGGAAGATACACAAAGCCAGCAGAGGAGCACAGCAGAGGGGTGATGTGGGAGAAGGTGTTGGCCATCACTTAGACCTGTGTAAGGTGAGGAGAAATGCGAGCGTTTCAGTTCTCTATGTAACAATCCAAGCTGGGAAAGTGTAAAACAGAGTGGGAGTGTGTGGAGACTGCTGTTAGAGTCTTACATGGTCACATGATCTCTAATCACCATCCTCCTCCTCCAACCTCCTCCTCCTCCACTTTCCTCGTCCTCCACCTCCGGGTATATGTAGTGTCATGTTGTTCTCAGATTGCCGAACTCCAGCAGGCAGCATGTCTGTCTTCATATCGTGCACCGCAGCATGGACCCCTTTTCATGTGTAAACACGTGTTTATCAGACGTGCACGCATACCTCGGGCATGACGGAATGAAAATCTGCACAAGAATCTGCGATTTTTCACCAAAGCCTTGGTAAAGAGACGATGAGTGAATGCATGGAAATAGGTTTTTGCATAAAATGTGTTTGTGTGAGTGAGAAAGAGAGAGAGAGAGAGAGAGAGAGAGAGAGAGAGAGAGAGAGAGAGAGAGAGAGAGAGAGAGAGATGTGTGAACTTGGCCCACTGTCTTCTTGGCATGCACATCTAGCAGCAGGATGCAGAGATTTTCAGTACAGTGGAGGGAGGGTCATGCCAAGATTTCCTCTTGGTTTTCACACTTTCTCGATGTCTCTACTCTGAGCACTATGATTCATATGTATAGCCAGGCTGCACTTCCTTATGTGGGAGTCCAAAACTTTCAAACTGAAACGAAGCTTAACGGGCAGAGGCAAAGATAGAACCAAGGTAAAAAAAAAATTTTATAAATAAAAAAATCAATGCAAAGAAACCTGAAAATATGGACTTCAAGTTATTATCTTTTTATTGCCTTTTTTACGTATGTACTTGTATGACATGGAACCATGAATCCGAAATGAATCACTCAATTGATATCTTTGCTGTATGAGGTCCTTTTAGTGGTGGGCCATCAGGGTCAGCAAAGCCTTACATTTGAATATATTTTCCTCCGTGAATATAGATTTAGTTATTCCCAATAATCTATTCTCTTTCTTCTGTATACGAGTTTCTGTATACGAGTTTCCAGCCGCCACCTAATAAACCTTTTTTTTTACCATAAACACTACGTTGCCTGAAGCTGTCACTTTAACCAACCAGACTGTGATTTTTCCACTTGCAGGCGTCAAAACGCATCGGCATTTTCACGTCCTTTCATTGGATGGTCAGAGAGCTCACTAGTCAGAGTTCGCAAACCGCATCTGTAGCAAACTACACAAGCTGAAATACAGACGCTCCCCACTTTACGAACTTTTGCGGATACGAACAAACCTGTCTGGAGGAGATCCGCCGCGAGCTAGTCGTCGACCGTAACGAGTCTACGTGATGCGCACTGGACTCCGGCAAATGAATTTGTTTATGTAAATTCTTTTATTAATTTTTATTCTTTTTTTTATTACTTAATACAAAATATTGTATGCAGTATTTCGATAATTGCGATTTGTTTTAGTATTTTATTGTTTATTTGATAGTATTTATCGCTCGTACATCATAAGGAGATATGCTTAATCAATAACAAAAAACACAGTAACAACTTACAAACAAATTAATTGTACAAATGGACGTTCGGAACGTAACTCGTTCGTAAGATGGGGAGCGTCTGTATATTTGTGTGGATTTAAAAGCTGTTTTTTTCATTCACACACAGACTGACAGAGGTAATGAAATCAGCCGAAACAGTCAAAAACAGCTTTTTCATGGAACGTTTATACCTTTGCGTTTTCTTTCCTGTCGAATTTGCACATAAACAAACCATTTTTCTTTCAAAAATCCCCAGAATTACCCCAATGCACTAAAAAAAATGCTATGATTCATTTTATGAGGTTGATATCGATGCTTTTGCTAGAGATGATGAATGTGGGCAGGGCAGCTGTGGCTCCAGTGAAAGGAGACTTGTTGAAATGTGTTCAATGGGTTTCTTGCTTTAACATAGATGGTTTCTATAGGAGTGGTGTCATGATGGTGAGGAATTGATTCTGGTCCATGTGTTAAGCTAGCACAGATATTTTCCTTTGCTAATCGTCCAGCAAAGCTCGCCTGAAGCACAGTTTGTCATTCATACTACTTCGAATAGAGCATTAATCTAAACTTTTAAATTCTCTGGATGATTATTACTCACCGAAACCAAGCGACATCAGTAGCAGTTGCTGCACATCTACAAACAATGAGAACCTTGTGACCTTCTTACTCAGACTGTTGGGTAAGCGAGTCATTTCGTTCTAATTAGGTACATCTGCCCCGTCAGGCAGCTGGGTGCTTCTGAAGCTGATAAGGAGTTCGGAAACGTGTTTGCAAGAAAGGCCTGTCAATCATTTATTCGTTTTTAAACATCACATACCCCTAGTAGTTTCCATTCCGAGCTCAATCACTCACTCAGGAAATAGATGCGAGAATTATTTGATCTCTTTATAGTTCACTGAATTGTACTGTATCATATCATTGCGCATTCTATTCGCTTTTTGTTTTGTTTGGTCTTCGACAGTTCCCTTTTTTTTTCTAGAGCGGGCTGCCACAAGACAGCATGGTATATCGCTGTGTGCTCCCATTTAGCCAAAAACTGTGTTTGTGTGTAAGCGAGAAAATGATGTAGCATGTGTTTGCCCCAGAAACGGTTTGCTCTGAGTGGGAGAAAAAAAACGACCAAAAAAACGATCTATCCTGGTTGGAAGCAGGAAAAAACAAACCGACATTTTCGCTGGTTTCCGAGTCCACCTGCTGTAACTAGGTTAGAGCTCTTGTGAGCATGTCAGCAGACAACGACGAGAGAGGTTGCCCGTCGTCCTCATTACCCAGACCCCCTCGTGCAAGCTTTTGGGTCTCGAGCCTTCGGATGGTGGAGCGGCACGACAGGACGCTGCATCGCACCTCGAAACCTCCACTCGGGCGGCTCGCTGTTGCATATGCAAATCGACATCTGCTCCCGAACTGCTTCTCCAGCCTCTCGCCATGTGTGTGAGACGCAAATTTACCAACTCAGTTCCCTCCTTCCCACCTCCCCTTCCCCCCTGTCTATGTCTGTCTCTCCAGGTTTTTTTTCCCTGAGCTGGCTGCTTTAGCAGATGTGCCCAAAACCCCAAACCTCAAACCCAAACACCTTTAATAACGACGTTATTGCTCACTCTTGCACAGAACGCTTAGTAGAGTCCATGCAGGAAAAGGAAAAAACCAGACATGTGCCGGCCGGCTGATGATTCACGACAACATTGTGTCATTGTTGTTTGTGTTTTTTTTTTCTTTTCCTCCAGGAGTTTCATTAAGCACTCCGTATCGTTTGTAGGTTTTCCACAGCTTTATTACCTTTAATGAGGAGGAAGGTTGGCAACCTTCCACGCTTAGGGTGTGTTTTTCTTGCAACATTGTTTGCTTTCGGATGCAAATCTGAGAGAATAATTGGTTTTCCGTTTTCATTTCGTCCGCCAATTTGGTCTACGGAGATTTGCGAGCAGGAGCGCTAATAATATTGTTCTGAAGTTCTGAAGGCAAGTCAAGAATAAAACACTATGTACACTATGTAGTGTTGTGGTTTTCCTTCAGGTTTTCTGCCTTGTTGTCAGGCTGATGACGCGGAAGTGGAAATAACTCTATCATAGTCTTTATTAACAACTCTAATAAATGCACTCACTCAGAAAACAGAGAGTCATGAACTAAAAGTATATCCGCTCGAAACGAGTAATCCACAACGAAAAGGGAAAGTCCAACGGAAAGCAAAACCTGAAACGAAAGTAAACTCTAGCGGGAAGAAGAGTAATCCATAAGGAACAGAACCCGGATACGGAACCAGCGGGGAATGCTGGCGGTCGAGCAGCCACGGGTATCACCAGCATGACAATTCAAGAACCGACAGCCTGTGACTCGAGAACGTGAGTTTATATAGTCTAGTCCTTAACGAGCCACAGCTGTCGGTGATCCTGGCAGGCAAAGGATGTTTTTATTTTATTTCATCTTCCAGGTATAAAAATCCAAACCCAGAGTTATCAAAGTTGTTTTGCCTATGAATAGGGTCACCTTAGCTTGGTGGTTAAAACATTTAACTTTTGAACAGAAGGTTGTGGGTTCAAATCCAAGCAACACCAAGCTACCTTAGTGGGGCTCCTATGTAAATCCTTTAACTGCTCATGTTTAAGAATGCCATTTTTATGTCACTTTGGTTAAGGATGTCTGGTAAGTCAACTGGAATTTGATGGCAAATGTAATACAAATGCATGAAAATTTCAAAAATGATGCTATTAATTTTTTTGTTTTTTTAATACTTAAAAATAGGAATAATTCATTTTAAGAAAATGATGATTTTTTTGCACAGCCCAGCAAAGTCAGGAAGCTGGGTTCAGATATGACACAGGACACCTGGTTAATTGCTTTTCTCAAGGGTCTCAAGAGTGACTGCTTGGTGATATCAGGGCTTGAACCTCCAACCTTTTGATCAGTAATCTAAAGCTTTAACCGCCGAGCTACCACAACACCACAACATTATAACATTATAACATTATGACCAGTGAGTAAATAACAAAAATGATCCTTTCACCCGTTAGTGGGTGGGATTTATTTGGGCTGCAAGTAAACATTTTGTCCTCAAAGTTGATGTGTTAGAAGAGGGAAAATGGGCAAGCATAAGAAAATGAGTGAGTTTGACCAGAACCAAATTGTGATGGCGAGAAGCATGAAATCTTCCCTTCACTTCACTTCAACTAGGAGATCCAAACCTGTTCCAGAATGAAAATGCCACTGTGCACAAATTGATCTCTATGAAAATATGCTTTACATGGTTTGGACTGGAAGATCTTGAGTGGACTGGAAGATCTTGAGAGGCCTGTCCCAAGGCAACTTTGCAAAATCAATTAAATAGACAACAAATACAAATTAGTCCTTATAGTTTTATCCCTAATGAGTGATCCAGTGGCGAAAGTGGCAAAAAAAAAACCCTGAGATGGTATGAAGAAGAAACCCCGGAAGGAACAAGACTCAAGAGGAAATCCATCCTCATCTGGATGACACAGAATGTACATTCATTATAGTTCCATCATAGTTCCATGTTTATCAGTGAACTGATGTAAATCAATGATCACGATGGAAATTTAGTGGAACATTTTCCCAGAAGTGTAAAGTTTATTATACCCGCCAATAAGGACTAAATGTGGACGAGGAGTTTTAAAAAACAACTACAAATAAATCCACATAATGTATGTATATACTCCTTATTCTCTATCTGATTTTCATTGTAGTCTTTTTGTTTTATTTTTTTACTGCAACTCTGTCTTTTATTCGTTTGTACGTTACATTTTATTGCTTTACTTTATCCAATTTTTTTTTACTAGTCGTACATAAAGAATTTCACTGCATGCCGTAGAATAAAAAATTAAATATAAGTTTGACCTTCATGAGTGTTGCTCCTATGTTGAAAGAATTATATAAATGGTATATATCAGAATGTGGAAGGCGGCATGAATATTTGAATTTCTTCCCCGCGAAGCAAAGAAAAGGCCTTCATTCTCATTGTATTCAGACTCGCGGAACTCATCTTTCAATGAAATGATGATGGAAAAAAAAAACTTTAGCCTTAAAAAAAAGAATTCAGATAAAGGTTTGTATTTTTGTCACTCTATGAATTCTTCAAATCAGCTTTTTTTTAATGCTTTTGGATTTTATTTAGTTTCTGTGAGTTTTTCCTTTTAAGTTACCTTGAATTCATGCACCTCGTAGGTTTGAGGTTTAAAATCTGAAGCTGCAATACTTGGACAAAAAAACATCAACATTATGGTAAGGTACAGGTAGATTTCTTTAATAAAAGTAACTATTTTTGCTCTAAATAAATATAAAATATTCTGAAATCTGCCTTTGTTTTTTGCCATCTTGCTGTCAAAACTTTAATTTTGAGTTATTTGTTTTTTTGTGATTCTCTTGAACAGTCTGGATGTACAACTGATCGAACCAGCAGCTCATAATCCATCAGTGGCTTTCATCCAACATTGTGGCTTCACTCTGAGAAGTTCAGATGGATCACAGCGTGCTTTTTTAAGCAACATGAGAGTGACAAGAAGTAAGAGTTTGACTGTCTTAGTGTCTCACTGCTTAATTGTCTCACTGTTCAACGGTCTCAGTGTCTCAGTCTCATTAGGCAGCAAGTGAACAAAGTTGTTCACAAAGTTAATGTGTTAGAAGCAAGCAAGCGTAAGGATTTGAGCATGACAAGGCGACTGGATCTCCAAAACTGCAGCTCTGGTAGGGTGTTCCTGGTCTGCAGTGGTCAGTATCTATCTAAGGTGGCGCAAGGAAGGAACGGTGGTGAACCAGCGAGAGGGCCATGGATGGCCAAGGCTCAATGATGCATGTGGGGAGTGAAAGCTGGCCCGTGTGGTTTAACAGACGAGCTCCTGTAGCTCAAATTGCTGAAGAAGTTCATGCTGGTAATGTTTGATGGGTCACGACTGTTTTGGCTGCAAAAGTGGGACCAACAAATTATTAGGCAGGTGGTCATAATGTTATGCCTGATCAGTGTATATATGTGTAATATGGTGTAAAGATATGGTGTATATAGTGTATAACAGAGTGTTATATAGATAACTAGGTGTTTTCAAAAGCAAAAAGTGACAAGAAATTGGATTTCGATACATCATCTTTTTACAAAGTTCTGCCTTATGCAAACTCTGCAGACACTCGTTGCAGAACAACCTCTACAAGCTTTCCACCTCACCTCATCCTACACCATATTCTTCTAGACTCTCTGTGCTCTCTGAACATATTGTTAAGGTTTGTATATGATTAATCATTTGTGCAAACGGCTCCAGGGTGGACATTTCTTCTTAAGAAAAGACCACCAAAGAAATTCTCTTTCTCAAAGGCATGTGCTAGCCTAAAATCTATCAGAATCAATTTGCGTTTTATATTTTTTTTGCCATGAATATGTATTAAATTATTCTCAATCATCTATTCTCTTTATTGTATTTCGCTCGGCTGCACTGCTGCAAGTAGTCTCTGTTTATGTTGGAGTTCCTATCCAATTTCAGATTTCAGCCGTCACATCTCGTGTTGCTGGGGTCTGCATTGAGCCTTCACAATCAGCACTGCGGGCGCCTGTAACTTAAAGTTACTTTAAGTTACTTTAAACTGCAACATTTTACCAATCAGATTTCAAATTAGCCACACCAAGGCCATCTAGCAGGCTGTCAGGGATCTACCTGCCATGTCCCCCTTGGTAGCTGTCACGCTGCCTCGCTCTGCCAACAGGTGTCTCTCGTTACCAATTCACCATATAAGCCTGACATCACTAGTGTCGGACCTACTTAATGGCTACCATGAGTAACCGGGTTCCTGACTGCCAGCATTCCCAGCTGGTTTCTGCTTCTACTATCGGTCCCGTGGATTATACTTTCCTTACTGGATTTAACCTCCAATATTGGATTACACTTTTCGATCGGATTATACTTCCCTGACGGATTACCAGCATCGCAATTCGTGAACTCCTGAACTGTTGTCTGTGTGCTTACCTTAAATAAATCATGATAGAGCTACTCCCGCTTCCGGCTCGTGGTCCGTGCCTTGACACAGGCATACAATAATGATGCCATTTTCACATCCTTTGGATGGGCAGAAAGCGCACTAGTCAGAGCTCGCAAACAGCATCTTGTAGCAAACTGCACAAGCTCAAATATATTCCTGTGGATTTAATAGCTGTTTTTTCATTCCACAATAGCTGACAGAGGAGAAGAAATTGATTTGGTCACAGATATACTTACAAGGACGTTTACAAGACGGACCTTTCAGGAAAAGCTGGTCATTGTGAGAAAAGGTCGGCCAAAACAGTTCAAAACAATGCTTAGCTTTTTCATGAACCATTTAGAATTGATAGAAAAACACATTTTGCCATCATTCCAAATCTCCAGGAAAACCAAAATCCTTTTTATTCCCAAGTATCATGGGCTGCTTGTACAAGGAATTTGTCAGGGTTGTGCTGATGCTGTAAACATATGAAAAACTATTGAAAAAAACTAGGGAAAATAAAAAGGAATAAAATAAATTTGTGCAGGGTATAAAAATTTAAGCAGTACAAATAATCATGGTTAAGTGAGGGTTAGGGTTAGTACTCGGCCCGGTACTCGTTTTTCAGCAATTGTTTTTCTGTTTTTTACTTCACAAAATTTCAAAAGTTTTTCGGATTCACATCACAGGTCTATGATTTTGTTCAAGGTCCCAAAAAAACAAATATTTCCTGAAGAAAACCTGTAATTATGGTTCATTGGTTTCAGAATATGGATTTGTTGGTAAACAGCGCAGCTAGCTAACCTAGAGTATGGCTAGGCATTTAGCAAGCTTGAACGTTTATATACGATTAATAACTATTTTATTAAGAACACCTAGAACCATGCAAAAACATGCAAATACAAATCACAAGGATGGGGAAGATGTGATTTCTGTGCACTGCTTGTTTGATTTGGAGGTGAAAAGCCATGGTTGGTGAAAGAGGTCAAAAGAGAATGGCAAGAAACTCAAGTCAACCATATTTTTCCAACCATAATTAGCAGAAAAGCATCTCAGAAAACAATAGCAGATAGACTATGGCTATGAAAGTCCAGACCAGGAATTTTAAGACAAACTCAATCACTCAATATGTGAAAAAAAACTATATATTAGTATAGTTATATCAAAATATGAGGTGATTAATGTTTAGCTCAAGCACTAATCCATACACACTGGTGAATCTGAGAGCACCTGTTTACAATAATAAGCCAAACAAGTGTGACAGGAAAACAATAATTGGATTTCTGTTGACCCAGAACATCGAGCACTGCTGTCCATAGAGACACCATGACAACATTCTGACTGTTATGTAGTGATGGAGGACAAACAGTGGACAACCCTGAGGAGAAAATGTCAACATAAATGTGTTAAGGAGGAAGCCAGGGACATGTGAGTGAGAGATTCTTCTAATTAGATCGTTAGTTATCTGTTTGTGTTTCCAGAAAGCTAACTGATTTATTGTCTCTTACTGTCTTACTTTCTTACTGTCATAATGTCTCACTATCTCAGTGTCCCACTGTCAGTGTCAGAGTGTCACTGCCTAAATGTTTTATTGTCTCACATTCTAACTGTTGCTTTCTCCTTGTCTCACTCTCTAAGTGCCTTATTGTCTCACTGTCGGTGTCTTTCAATGTCTTATTGCCTCAGTGTTCTAGTGACTTATTGAATGCCTCACTGCCTCGATGTATTGTGTGTCAGTGTCTCACTGCCTCAATGTTGCACTGCTTTAGTGTCTTTCTGTCTTAGTGTCTCACTGTTTCTCTGTCTGAGTGTCTTATTGTCTCACTGTCTCACTCTTTCACTTCCATTAGGTCTCACTGTCTCAGCGCCTCACTCTATTAGTGTCTCAATATTTCATAGTCTTACAATTTCACTGTCTTTTTGTTTTTACCACCTCAGTGTCCCACTGTCTTAGTGTCTCACCTCACTGTAATTTGCTCAGTGCCTCAGTGTCTTATGGTCTCATTTTTGCCTCAGTGTATCAGTGTCGGTCTCGCCTTGTCTCACTGCCACAGTGTCTCAGTATCTCAAAATCTCATTATCTTACTATCTTAGTGTCTCACTCTTTCAACACCTCAGTGTCTCACTGTCTTAGTGTCTCACTGTCTCACCTTTCTACTCTCATTCCCTAACTGCCTCAGTGTTTAATTGTCTCATTGGTTGTCTTTCCTTGTCTTAGTGTCTCACTTAAAATTTCACTGTATTTTTGTTTTAGTATCTCACTGTTTCACCACCTCAGTGTCTCACTGTTTCACCACCTCAGTGTCCCACTGTCTTAGTGTCTCACCTCACTGTAATTTGCTCAGTGCCTCAGTGTCTTATGGTCTAATTTTTGCCTCAGTGTATCAGTGTCAGTCTCTCATTGTCTCACTGCCACAGTGTTTCAGTATCTCACTGTCTCGAAATCTCATTATCTTACTATGCTAGTGTCTCACTCTTTCAACAACTGAGTGTCTCACCTTCCTACTGTCATTCCCTAACTGCCTCAGTGTTTAATTGTCTCATTGTTAGTCTTTTCTTTTCTCAGTGTCTTACTGCAACAGTGTCTCAATGACTTACTGTCTCACTGCCTTAGTGTCTTAATGTCTTAATGTCAGTGTCTCAGTGTCTCAGTGTCTCACTGAATGCGAGAGAGTGAGGAAAAAGGAAGACTGAAAAAAGAGTGGAAAGAGAAATAGAGAGAGAGAGAGAGAAGAGAGAGAGAGAGAGAGAGAGAGAGAGAGAGAGAGAGAGAGAGAGAGAGAGAGAGAGAGAGAGAGAGAGAGTGTGTGTGTGTGTGTGGAAGCAAAGCATTTCTTTATCACATCCTCTATAACAACTTTGCAGTGGGTGGACAGCACTCTCTGACAGTGAATCTCATCCTACCACCACACACTCACTCTCACACACTCACACACACTCACACATGCATCCCATCATTAGGGAGTGTGAGTAGGGGGAGTTTAGAAGAGCGTTCTTGGAAGCAAATCTCTCTATCTCCGAGTGGAGGCTGTGAAACGGAGAAAAAGCGTCATGTCGCAATTATCTGGCCGGCATTCGGGCAGGAAACTCTGCGGCGCATGAATCGTCTCGCGGCCCCATTTAAATAAACCAAGTCGAAACGAGTTCACCGTTCAGCGTACAAATCTCTTCTAATGAGACAATACATTCCGCTTACATAAACCACAATATGATCTTTTTCTCCCCTCTATAATGAGATATCTTTCGTTCAGCAAAAAAAAGAAACAAAGGACCGCTCGACACTTTTTGTTATTCCCCCCGTAGCCTTTAACTATAAATGTTATTGCGTTTTCTCAATACAGCACCCAGTACATCGCTACAGCATGCGACCACGTTGCGATCCGTGTCCACGTCCCTGCTTTCTGACTGCTGCAAAAAAGAAAAGTATTGAGAAAATGCTTCAGGATCTTTGCATCTCTTCATTTTTTTTTTTTTTCAAGTCAAGAAGTCAGGAGCGGAGATGTTTTTTTTTCCACAAGAGTCTGATGGTTTAGACGGTGGTGACAGACCCAGCGAAGAGAAAAGGAACATTGTGAACGGCTTAGGAAGAATTCCAGCTCTGCACGAACAGGTTAGGGTTTGTCTGTGAGCTACAAGTCGACGAATGTTACATGCTAATATTGGAATTTTGTTCAGAATGGATTTAAGGGGCCAAAGTATCTCACCGCCTCAGTGTCTTACTGTCTTAGTGTCTCACCATCTCATCCTCTTACTGTCATTCCCTCAATGCTTCAGAGTTTTATTGTCTCATTGTTAGTCTTTGTTTGTCTCAGTGTCTTACTGCCTCAGTGTCTCAATGTTCAAGTTCAAG
This sequence comes from Silurus aristotelis, assembly GCF_946808225.1. NCBI lineage: Eukaryota > Metazoa > Chordata > Actinopteri > Siluriformes > Siluridae > Silurus > Silurus aristotelis. The sequence continues at coordinate 11,424,421 of NC_139579.1, forward strand.
TTTATTTCTATCGCGCTTTCCACAATGGACATTGTCTCAAAGCAGCTTAACAGAATTTAACAGTAAAGGTATACGATGTGTATTTATCTCTGATGAGCAGCCATGGTGACTGTGGCAAGGAAAAACTCCCTTAGATGTTATAAGGAAGAAACCTTAAGAGGAACCAGACTCAAAAGGGAAACCCATCCTCATCTGGGTGATATCAAGAGTGTGATAATAAATCTTAAAAACAATACAGAACACAGAAAAGTGAGAACCAGGAGCTACTAAGCAACTCGTAAAAAAGTTTAAGATCATCATAGATCCAACACCAACTCTTCCAGTTGGGAGCCAAATGGTGTTTGTACGTCTTTAGATAATTTGGGATGTTTGCAGGGTCGAAATGTACTTCTTTGAAGGTCCATAATGAGGTGGGACACAACTGGAGCTGGTGCAACCTCAGGATGTGCAGAAAAAGTGAAGCAGTGGAGAGGTGTCTGCAAAAAGGTGTCCAAATCCAATCCAAGTTCTTGAGTCGCTCAGTAACTTCATAAATTTCTAGGCTGTTGATGTGGAATTATTCCCAGCTGAACAAAATGGTCTCCAATTGAAGAGATCTCAATCTATTGGGATGAATCAGGCAGATCTGAAAAGAAGAAAGGGACAGGAACACTAGTCACTGGTACCTCAATAGCATGGTAGGTTCTTCCTCAAAATGTTCGAGACACACAATAGTTTAGGTCGTCTTTGAATGCAGAAGCATGACATTTTCTCATCACTTGAACAAGGACACCCAAAACCTGTTCCAGCTTGACCTTGTGCACAAAGTCAGCTCCATGATGATATGCTTTACAGTACAGGGTTGGAGTGTTGCATCTTAAGTGGCCTGCTCTAAAGCCATATACACCTTTGGGATGAACTGGAAAACAGACTTCATTTCAGGCCCTTCTGCTTTTATCAATCTTTCTCTTGCTTTAATGACACCACAATGTTCCATTGATGATGATGATGATAATGATAATAGTGATGATGATGATGGCACTGACTTGTGCAACTCCAGCATCCAGTATGTCTAGCAATAATTTAATTTGCATTATCTAAAAAGTAAGGTCAATCAACTCAAGCAGGTGAGAAACCCTACTTTGAATACATAGTAACTTTCCCTGTGTGAATAGTTGATGCAACTTTCTTATACTGCACATCAGAACTTTATGAGCTACATTCCTAGATACCTGATCTGACACCCTGTTTTAGTTCCCTAAAACTTTTAATTGAAGCCATATATTACCAATCAGTACAATTCCCGTAAATAATCCTGGCAACCAAGAGTGACATTATTTACCCTTCAGTTTGTAGCTTTCCAGTTTTGTCTCTCTTGTTCATTGAGTTCCTGTCTGCTGATGGCTTGATACTTTTAGCTGTCTATCAGGTTAGATTGTGGTTTGCCCTTGGATTTCTTTATACTGTTCAATCTAACCCTGTACATGCCTTCATAACCTGTGCATTGGCATTTAGCATGAAATCTATTCCTATTTTTCTCAGGAAAATTGTTAATATCCACAATCAGTGTTGGTACAGAGTGTGTTTCCTTAGTTAGCTTTGGAGCTAACAAGGAAAGTTTTGGCTTAATTATTCAGCACAGTTCAACCCCTTGAATCATGACCTCTAAAGCCTCACTGATTTCCATTTCCATTTTTAACATTTATGCTATTTGGCAGGTGCCCTTTTCCAGGGCGACCTCCAACTGAGCAGCTAAGGGTTAAGGGCCTTGTTCAAGGGCCCAGCCGTGGCAGCTTGGTGTTGTTTGGATTTGAACTTTCGATCCAGAGTCCAATACATTAAACACTGTGCTATTTCCTGCTTTGCCCTTTCACTAATTTGCATTGTTCATTTAAAAATTTTATATAAGCGTAAGCCAAGGAAGAGAAGCTCGGAAATGTTCGGATCTTGTGAATTTGATCGATTCCGACGGCACGTGGAAAGACATCCACCGTTTCTAATAATAGTGCTGAGATTAATATCATCTGCACTAAAATATTCATAGTGGAACATTAGGCATGGAATGAAGAGCTGAGATTACTGGGTCTGAGATTAGCCTGGCATACAGTACATGAATTTTTTAGGCGTGTTTAATATTTCAAAACACATTTTATATTACTCGGGAGACAAATTGTCCTATTTTTAGAAAAGCAGAAGCATAATTCATGTTACTGTAACTTATTTTAAAAGGAGCAAAGAATAGGAGTATATCATTCCTTTCTAAAGTGCCTGAAGTGACAAAACCCTTTCAGAATGTCAGCAACACATTGGGGCAGTATACATGATAGGGATGTGCATTTCCATAACTGAGGCTGATGTGATTCGCATCTCGATGTATAGGCAGTGATACGATACATTAAAGATGCATACGAAGTATCGTCAGCTGATGTATTACATTCACGTAGTAGCAGTGGTGCTGAGAGAACATGCTTGAGAAAAGGGAGAAATTAATCTACATATAAAATCTTCTTAAAAAAATATAAAATCTTTTGGCTGCTCCCATTAGGCGCCACCACAGTGGATTATCCATCTCCATACTACTCTGTCCTCTACATCTGCTTCTTTCAAACCAAGTTCTAACTTCATGTTCATAACCCTATCAGAAACTCTCGTCACCTCCACTACACTCTTACTGTACTCTTTACTCTTTCCTCCAAATGTTCCTGGCCTTACTCCCCTTCCACTTGGTCTCCTGAACACACATCATGTCTACCTTTCTCAGCTCCATCATATCAGCTATCTCTCTCCCTTTACCAGTCACAGTACCAACATTTAAAGTACCCACCCTAACCTCCACTCTTCTACACTTCTCTTTTTCCTTTTTCTCTGTAGACGTCTTCCTCCTCTCCTTCTCCTACTTTGGCCAACAGTAGCCCAATTTCCACCGGTACCCTGTTGGCTAACGATACCTGTGGTGGTCATTGGTAACCCCGGCCTCGACCGATCCGGTGAAAAGGTCTGATTTGTGATCCGCATATTTGACTTGCTATGTTTTACGCTGGATGCCCTTCCTAACTCAACCCTCCCCATTCATCCGGGCTTGGGACCGGCACTAAGAGTGCACTGGCTCGTGCAATTCTAATGGCTGTTTTAATCTACATATAAAATACTTCTTTCAAATGATTGGTAACTTTCAAAACAACAAAAAAGTAAAGCGCATCTACTAATAATTATATATAAATAAATCGTTTTTACCAATAATACCAATGAAACGGCTCAACACAGCGATGATGCACGGGGCTCCTCACGATGGCAGCTCGAATAGCCTTGATATTCTTTGGTGTGTGGGCCTGGGGACTTCTTTTTAGCAGATGGGACACAATCATGATATCCTAACTAGTAATGGTGCCAAAATTCCTTTTGCACAGCATTCACACTATCACTATTCTTATAAAAGGTTTTATAAAAGGAGAACACTCATTGCGCACCACTCCACTGCTCCATTATAACTAATGGCAAAGGGTTCGATACAAGGTCGCACTGGTTCCAAAACAATTGCCGACGTCCCATGTTCGCCAAATCCTAGTTCTAATATTTCCCATTTCTGTCCACAACTTTGTACAACTGACCAGTCAAGGTTTGAGGCCCAGCAGTGTAGTTTGGCGGTGATAGGATTTGAAATACATTTATGACACTTGGCAATCGCCCTAATTCAAAGCAACTTACAACTGAGAATGCAGTGGGACAGTTTCTTCCAGGGCCCAGCAGTGGCAGCTGGATAGTGCTGGGATTTGAATTTGTGACCTTCCAATTCAGAATCCAATGATTTAACTACTGAGCTACAACCTGCCCCCTAAACTCAGAACCTTATGACCAGAATTTCAGTGTCTTACATGCTATAGACACTGTTGTTGTATAAGATCATTATCTCGTGGGATACTAGGTCTTGGAATTAGGACTACAATTGATACCAAAACATTTTTACCTCAAGTCACCATTAATGAACAGTTGATAACTTCAACAATGATGAAACTATATTGAATACATATCTGGTGTCACCAAGGATATTTGTATGCTGTCGTCCCCTCACATTCACACATTCACTCAGGTTCATTGACGGTGGTGTGGTGGGTCATCTCTTATCCCAGAGATCCCTCATGTCTGTGTTACCTTCTGGTTCTCCCTTGTAGTTATGCTGCCATAGCGAGTATCGCCGTTATACAACAATAAGGACACTTAATAATCCATATCCTTCTCTTCCTGTCAACCTCTTCTCTCTCTCTCTCTCTCTCTCTCTCTCTCTCTCTCTCTCTCAGTCGAGTTAAACATACTCCTGAGGCTCCAGTGACCACTGTTCCTGCCCCTCTCCCCTCTGTTGATCTTCCCACTTCGTCCAGGCCTGCCTCTGGATAGTGTTCTCTTCGACTGGAGGCCACTCTGTCGCTTGGGACGGTTTCTCATCAACACCTTTGGTGATTCCATAAAATTCCGGAGTAAGAACTCACTGACTCAGGACTTCTTTTCGCTTCTGATCATCATCAGTGTACCCCACAACATCGTATATCTGCAATAAATGGACATTCGATGCAACCCAGATGAGGATGGGCTCCCTCTTGAGTCTGGTTCCTCTCAAGGTTTCTTCCTTATGCCATCTCGGGGAGTTTTTCCTTGCCACAGTCGCCACCGGCTCGCTCATCAGGGACAAACTTACTTATAAAGAACATATTCACTTTAATCACCACATTACCTGTGTAAAGCTGCTTTGAGACAACGTTCATTGTTAAAAGCCCTAAGGGTATCTACCAAATAAGAGTATCTACCAAATACCATAAATGTGTGTCAAATTCTACATTTACGGGCATTTGGTAGGACCCCTTATCCAGTGTAACTTACATTTATCTCATAAAAAAATTGGGTCAAGGGCCTTGCACAGGGGCAATATATATAAGTAAGCTACAACTTCCCTGTTGACCTGCTACTCCTACTCCTAAGTCCTACTACTAGTTACCGTAGTTTCTGGTTTGAAAAATAAATGGCAGAAAATTCAGTTTTTGTGCTGGTTGATATGTTGAATTTATGTCAATAGTCAGGACTTACACTGGCATTGTAGCGCCCCACAAGTGTTCTCCCAAATCCTCACTGTATCTGCGTCTAAGAATAATCTGCTCGACTTACAAGGCTTCCCTGTTTGTATTGCTTTCCACTTCTCTTTGAGCACTGCAATTTATCCACCGCTTTACTGCATGTGGGCCATTCATTTTCTCAGATACCATGTTATTTTTTTTTCAATCCGCACCTGTCGGGAGCCACCGCTTATCACCAGATATGCCACTCGGCTTATTGTAATTCCTGCACAGTTTCCAAACATTCTCTTCAGGGTGCCTCTAAATACATGTAAATGTAACCTGTTTCACTAAGCTCCTGCTCCCTGCCACCCCTGTTTTGGATACATTGCATCCCATAATAGGCAATGCCAGACAGCAAGCGCTGACCCCTGCGACAGAGGCCTTATAATGATCCCTGGATACAACAGACACCCACACACACACACACACACACACACACAATAAAGGTGCTCTCTCACTTGCTAACCCTCTCCATCAGTGTTCTATGCTTTCCTAAAAAAAGAGGGGGGGGGGGGGGGGGTGAAAAAGTGAGAGAAGTCTATTTCGAAAGCAAACTCCCACACCTCCAGGACCTGTCATTGACTGTCTGCTATTGAGCTCGAGCACTATATCAAGCTAATGGGGAGGAAAGTGGGTCATCATGAATTATTCACAAGCTTCCTCCACATAAAAGGAAATGTTTTCAATATGTCTTATGGAAATTCCATATAATAGGCCTGAAAACCTAGCACCAATCCTGGTTGATGATAAATCAAACATGGCCATTAGTTGAGATAGCGCCGGTATTTGTCCGCATCCCATTTTTAAGTGGAAAACGATAGGCAATTAAAAGTTGTTTCTGCCTCAGTCTGGTAGAACAACTCATTAATTTCCATGAAATGAAGGAACCTGTCATTTCCATCTGCAAGGATTACTCCCCTGCACCTCTGGCTGTCATCGAGGGAAACAGGCTCGCCGAAGGAGGAGTGACATTTCGAGTGAGGTTTTCTCCCCTCTGCTGTCTTCTCTTGGGCATGATGCTGACATTTAATTAGTAGGAGAATGGAGACAGTACTCCAGATTGAGCTTGTACTAACTCTGACCTTTTCAGGCCTTTGCTCTGCTCTGTCATTAGAATACCATCCGCCAGAAAAACACTATCGCAATAAGAATGGCAAATCGTCAGCCTCAGGGTGCGGAGTAGCTCAGTTTAAAGCTTTTGCCATTAAACTTGCGTTAAGTCTGGTCACTGTCGTCTCCGGCGCTCTCACATACTTACATTTATCCCTCGCACATTCACACACTTGGCCTGTCTTACTATGCATGCTTGACGGAAGGAAGTACTTGATATAGGAGGTTTTTTCCTGTACAATTTCGGTCTACTTTCAAGCAGCAGTTCCACTTGGCAAAGTAGAATTTTTACACATGACTTCAGCATATACTCACAGTACAAATATTGGGAATTTTGTTTACTCAAGTTTAAATGTAGACCAGCAAAATATGTATTTAATAAATAAACCTATCAGGCATAACTTTATGGCATTAAAACTAAGACCACCTGCCTAATATTTTGTTGGTTTCCCCTTTTGCTGCCAAATTAGTCCTGACCTGTCAAACATTAACAGCATTAACTTGGGACCACACAGACCAGCTTTCGCTCCCTACGTACATCAGTGAGCCTTGGCCGCATATGACTCTGTCGCTGGTTCACCACTGCTCCTTTCTTGAACTACTTTTGATAGATATTGACCACTGCACTAGAGCTGAAATTTTGGAGATGCTCTGCCCCAGTGATCTGCACAATCCACAATCCACAATTTGTCCCTTGTCAAACTTGCTTTAATCCTTACGCTTGCCCATTTTTCCTGCTTTTCACTTTGAGGACAAAATGTTCATTTGCTGCCTAATATATACTTCTCACTAACAGGTGCAATGATGATCAATTGGACCACATTCACTGCTACTGAGAATGGTTCCAAATGGCCAGCCATAAAAAAAAATATCGCTATTATCAATGATGAAACCATGAGGATGGCTTTGGACTGCAGTTGCCAAAGAACACTTTTGCAGTCAGTGAACCGTTGATAATCGCAACGACAATGACACAATCTTCTTCTTCTTTCGGCTGCTCCCGTTAGGAGTCACCACAGCGGATCGTCTGTCTCCATACCACCCTGTCCTCTTCATCTACCTTTTTCAAACCACCTACCTGCCTGTCTTCCTTCACCACAATCATAAACCTCTTCCTTGGTCTTTCTCTTTTCCTCCTGATGTACCCCATGTCCCTCCTCTGCACATTAACAAATGATCTCAATCGGCCCACTCTCTCATTGTCTTCAAAAGGAACTAACTGAGCGGTCCCTCTAATGAACTATTTTCTAATTCTATCCATCCTCGTCCCTCCTCTGCAGTTCTGCCACCTCCAGCTCTCTTTTCTGTCTTTTTTTCTGTACAGCTGTACTGTACAGTTCTGTACTAAACTGTACAACATAGCAGGTCTTACCACCGTTTTAGAAACGTTTCCTTTCAATCTGATGATGATGATGACAATAACAAATAAATACATGGTGTCATGTAAATGACAATGGGATCCCTTCTAATTCTGGGTCCTCTCAAGTATCATCTCTGGGAGTTTTTCCTCCAAATCGTTGCCTCTGTCTCTCTCTTTGAAAGAAGAGCCTTTATTTGTCGCAAATGCAGTACATTAATGCACAGTGGAATTATTTTCTTCGCAATTCTTAGGAAGCTGGGGTCAGCCATGATACAGTGTCGCTGGTGCACATAGGGTTAAATCCTTGCTCGAGTTCCCAAGCGTGGAAGCTTGGTGATACCAGGGTTTGAACCCCCAACCTTCCAATCAGTAACCCAGAGCCTTAACCACTAAGCTTCCCAAATTTTGAATGCAAAATCTACAACCATTGTCGATCTACTGGGACCCGAATTGAATGTACATGTGAGGTCATTTGTTTCTTGCAAAGCTTGTTTTCTTATAATCCAGAAAGCACTGCAATGTTAGAATGGTTCAACTCACTGCTTAAGACAGCAAAGAACCCTAGAGAAATATTCCAAAGAGAATCTCCCCAGTGCTTCATGTCAGAGTGCTTTCATCCTTAATAAGAATTGTTTAAAAAACCTTCTAATCACCCCTTTTGAGTGCACACTTTACACAGGCAAAGCAAATTAGAAAAATGAAGGAAGGTATCTCGATGTAAAAAGCTGGTAATATATTAATCATTATGTCAATTATGTCAATGTGATGAGAAAATTAAACAGACTTTCAGAGTACAACCTCATCAGTCGAGTCATTAATTAACTTCACCTATTACTTCTCTCAAATGATCAACCTGTGTACTAGATCTGACAACTTCTAAAACAAGCAATCAAATCTGTTAAACAAAAACTCCTCAACTCAATTCAATTCAATTCATTTTTATTTGTATAGCGCTTTTAACAATGAACATTGTCTCAAAGCAGCTTTACACAGATAATGCGGTGATTAAAAATGAATATGTTCTTTATGAGTAAGTTTGTCCCTGATGAGCAAGCCGGTGGCGACTGGCGACTGTGGCAAGGAAAAACTCCCCGAGATGGCATAAGGAAGAAACCTTGAGAGGAACCAGACTCAAGAGGGAACCCATCCTCATCTGGGTTACACCGAATGTCCATTTGTGGCGGGTATACAATGTTGCGGGGTGCAGTGATGATGATCAAAAGCGAAGTGTATTTCTGAGTCAGTGTACTCCCCAACTCTCAACTCAACTCTCCCCCTGAAGCCTGGGACACACCAAGCCGAGGGTCAGTCATCAGGTTTTGAGCTTCGGCTGTCTTTAGTTTGTCAAATTGCTGGAACCGAATGTCCATTTATTACAGTTCCATCATAGTTGAGATGTACAGTTCAGTGATGGATGCTTATATGCAAAACTGTTGGTCCTGAGCCATGATTATATCACACCTGTCTTATCCAGACTGCATTCAAGTAACCCACTGGTAATAAAGGATTACTTATGACTAAGAAAAGCACTGAAAGTTCTCTCCACAGTGTGAACTTTTGGTCTGTTATGAGCACACCAAATCTGCTGCGATCAAAAGGTGCTAGTTCTTTGTTAACACCTAAATTAGCATACAGTATAGAATTGAGCAGAGCTTTTTTTTTATTTTATTTTTTTTATATAAAGCCACCCGGCAGCCAATTAAATCAAATTTCTTTTGTTTTGGATTTGGTAAAAATGTGCAGATCTGGGGGCAGGGGGTAGGGTAATATCATGTTCTTTATATTTACTGTTTTAAGTATATGATAACGGTTTTAATCCTTTACCACTTTAACCTTTAAGAACTGAATTACTCAGTCTGAATCAAAATATCTAAACTATTTTAACGGCAATTTGTTTATGTGACATCTTTGGTCCTAGCACGTTTCCAGGTAGGTAACGCGGTGATATCACGACAATTTATTTATTCTTGTGATTTAACGTCAAAATTAAAAGTAGGACCATGTTGGTCATGCTCTCACAGACCAGGAACTAACTTGCTTTCCGAGATTAAATTTCCGAAAAACAAAACACAGCGTGACGCTTGGAATACAGCAGCGAAAGGATGGATACTGACTAGCAACTCGAGCAATGCACATTGTGTTATACACTAGCTTAACTGCGCATTCGTGGGTTCTTGGCTTTGTTCTTCTGATCCGTTTATCAGTCCTTTAGCAGTGCTGCATCTAGGAGCATCGGCCATCACAACACTTGATTTATTAAACATCGGGAGGTGAAACTCAAACATTAGCCACAGCGGATTAAACAGTGCATCACATCTCTTTCTAATTTCTTACAACTCCTGCAAAAAATTTTGTCTCCCGTGATTCCTGGGCACTGTTTTTGTCGTATTAACATTGGATTTTATTTAAGGTTGCAGTAGGTCATTTATAACTTCAAGTCCCATTTACTACGATTGAATAAAATTCAGTTAGCAATGTGATTTATTATTAGCATAGACATTCAGTCTTACCCGGCCATGTCAGAAAAGTTCAGTTTAATGTTTTAAAAGATAAATTGTGGCCTCAATGTCTGAGTTAAGGGTTTCGATGAATAAAATAATTTTTTTTTAATATAATCTCTTTTTAATTTTTTATATATATATCTTAACTGTTCTGTTTGAGCTAACCTTAAAAAGTATGTGTTCGTCATTTTGTTTAGACAGGTCCGTGATTTAAAAATGGCGCCACCAAAAAATACTTTTATGACCAGACGTGCGTAGTTTGTTATTGGTTACTTCCTTGAAATTAGATTAGATTACATTAGATTAAATTCAACTTTATTGTCATTGTGCAAGGTCCAATGAAATGCAGTTAGCATCTAACCAGAAGTGCATAAGTGGCTTATTTACAATAAATAAGTAGATAGTATAGTAGATAAATAGGGTATGAGGTCCATATATACAGGGATGAGGATGATTAATGTAGGTGCAGTAGGTAATAATATATGATATCGAATGGTCTATACTTAAATTTATGTCAAGCCGCATTTTAAAAATGCCTCTTGTTCAAAGGAAATCGTATCTCCATATAGATTCGTTACGTTATTGGACAGGCGAGGCGAGGAGTGAGTCATCTGAGATAAAATATAAATAATCAGGAGTGGATATGTAATTCAACCTGACCACGCTCCTGACACTTTCACACTGTTGCATCATCAAATTTTTATTATTTGTTTCAACAGCGAATTGGCATGTCACGGGGTGAGACAAATCTCGCTGTACCATTGAGTGTGCGGAGGAGGATTTGGCTTTTGGCCAGTTTGATCAATCTCGGAATGTCTGTCGTTAGACGTCCTCGGTGAGTGCTAATATGTCGCTAGGAATTGCAGCGACAGCAAGGAAAACCCTACATTAGTGCTGAACATGACTGAAAGACACGCCTATTATCCTCGGGTATTTCTTAGCCATTAAAAGCTGTGACGCCAATACCAATGGCACTTGGCAGCCACAGGAACCCAGATGTCCCTGAACTATTGGGCTCAGATCCAGCTCGTCTAGGAGACCTGAGATACTTTACTTGTTTACAAATGAAGGAAGGGAAAGAGCCAGGCTTTTTAAATTCAATTGATCCCAATAGTTATGAAAGCCTGCAAGGTTACAGAAATTGACACAAATGCAATGTCATGCAACAAATAATGTTGATACGACCCAATAGAAGACAAAAACAACAAAAAATATGCCAAATCTAAACTATGCTGAATCTAAACGTCTGTGAGTGTATTGGTGTATGATGCAAAATAGTGTCAGAACACTGGAGAACACTGTCGGACTACTTACGCTATGGATTTCCCGTATCACATTGGATTACTACCTTTTCCAAGACATTGTGTATTCAAAGGACTTAGCCTTTTTAAAGGATTACCAGAGTTTGCTGGATCTTTATGTACTTTGTTGTTTGCCGTTTTTTTCCTTTTTGTGCTACCTTTTTCATTAAATCTTCGTTCTGCTGAACTTCGGTTTCCGGCGTGTTCTTCCGGCCTGACAGTTACATAGGAACAAAAGGAACATTCATGTGTCTCTTATAAACCGACAGGCCCTGTATAAAGCACTGGCTAATATTACTCTTATATGTGTGTGTCCAGAAAACACCATATACATCAGTACATCTTTTTCTGGTTTCTCAAAAAAAAAAAAAAACTTTGTCTAGTCTCACCGTCAGTAAATTACACTTGGTAGACTTGCCTGCCATTTGAAGGCAGCTATAATGCTGAAGCAGTCAAGCTTTCAAGGTCTGTGAATTTTCTTGGATTTGTTGCACAATGAAACAGACATTTCATTTCATGCAGCCAACAGGGCTCAACATTGTCGGTGTGATTGAGATCATGCTGCCTTGACATTTGCCTTCCATCTTTTATCTAGCTACTGTATATCCCTGCCATTTGTCACAATGATATGTGTTAAAAAAAAAAAAAAAAAACAGTAGAAAAAGTTAGTAGCAAAGTTACCAATGGCTAGTAATCTCCCACCTTCCAAAACAATGCATGTTAGCAACTGACTAGCCGTGCTAACATGATTAAATATGCCGGAACATTTTATTTTTAAGATTCATTAACCCAGTAACCTTAGTCTCCTGGACACCCCCTACTGGAGACTAAAAGCCTTCTACATTAAATTTATATGCGGTCCCGTTGCCACCCCGTGCCCTTCATCTTATTTTCTCCTTTATTTTTCGGCCTCTCTTCAGTCTTGACACCTAAATCATGGCACAGGATCTGACAAAATGATGAAAAAAAGCATGACCGCATTTCTTTAGGCCTATCAAAAACACTGAGCTGTGATGTGCAGATAACCCTCCTCACCATCAACGCCACACACATACCCCAGGCTCCAGCAGCGCACTCAACCAAAGGAACGAAATCAAAATGGCAGGGGGAAAATATTCCCCCCACAGCACTTTAGCTTGTGTGATATGGAAATACAAGCTGTATTTCCCAGCTAGCTACACTTTGTATTTAAAAATTGGAGCTTGTTAAAAAAAAAAAGAAAAAAAAAAAGAGTGAACTTGTGGCAACCTGCTAAATGTGTCAGTTGAAGACAATCTGGAAGAACATGTGGACTTGTGAAATGAATCAAAGAGAACGGCAGTTTTTTTTTTTTATTTTGCACAAAGAGAGCGTTTTCATCTCGGATGAAAAGAAAAATATAAAAAAGTAACCTGAATGGACCACCAGTAAATCCACTTTCATGCATGTAAGTATTTATGGGCTTTTTCGGCACATAAATACAATCTTGTTCTCAACTCTGAACGTGACCCACATATTTGAGTTTTTGCCAAAATGTTTACCGTCTGCTTAAGTGCTAGCAAAGCTAGCTAGCTAAAAAAAACTAGATTTTTAGAAAATGCCTTCTTTGAATAAATTTTTGTCAAGATTACGATTCCTATCAGCCACTGCGCCATCGTATGACTGTCACATGCCACTAGTTTTTCACAATCACATAAGTCATTCCTTTCACATGGTCTTATTTGTTTCTTCCAAGGTTGATATGATTCCTGCTATACAATTCAGCCAAGGTTCTTTGTTCCTGTGTCCTTTTGTTCTGTGTTTTTATATTCATTACAATTCTTTTGTACTTTGCACCTTATTATATTTTATCTACACTTGAATCCCCTTTACCTGACAGAACATGACACCGTTTACAACCCCAATTCCAAATAAAGTTAGGATGCTGTGTAAAATAAAAAAAATACATGAATGATATGATTTGCAAATCTCATTAACCCACATTTTATTCACAGTAGAACATACAAAACATATCAAAAGTTTCAAATGAGGAAAATGTACCATTCTTGGTAGAGTCCAGGTGATGAACCTGGTGATGGCCTGCCTGAAATGCAGACCTTTCACCAACTGAAAATGCTGAATATCTCTAAATTACAAGAAATAAAGCAAGAAAAAAAAGGTCAGAGTTAGGCAGATTTTTTTCTATGTGGTGGAAACGGGCTTCCTTAGATTCAGACCAAAGAAAAAGAAAAGAAAACATACAGTGCATTTACCTTTTTTTTTTTCAAGAGTAATCTAAAATAAATTTTTATATACTTATTTATGATTTTTTTCTTCAATATTTGTATTTGCATTTTGATGTCATATGGTAATTTCAGGAAAAGATTTACATTTTTCTGAAAAGGAAACAAATGTTCATTTTGAGAGACCCGTTCACTTTCTCTTGCATATTTAGTATTGCTTTCTTAATAAAGAAAAATTACTTCTTATCCGATTACTTGATTAATCGGTGGAATAATCAGTAAAACACTTGATTACTAAAATGATCAATAGCTACAGCCCTAAACCCAAACTTTTCTAAGACATTTTGCAGCCATCAAATTCAAATGTTTACTTTTAAATCATACATTTACTTACTTTAAACACAGAGGCTCTCTGTTTATCTGTGGACGTTTTTCAGTCTTTGTGTTCTGCTGAGGATGTGGTTCCACCTCTGCATATAATCTTATAATTATATTTAAGATTATTTTGTATTTGGCAACTTATCGGCACTTGCATCGCAGTTTTGTTCATGAATTCAGTCACTTTTGTATCCAAGCTGAAAACTATGGTGTGTCCCATAAAAAAATTCGGTTATACACCGACCAGGCATATCATTATGACCACCTGCCCTATATTGTGTTGGTCCCCCTTTTGCTGCCAAAACAGTCCTGACCTGTCACGCATCAACAGCATGAACTTCTTCAGCTCGTCTGTTGGTCTTTAAACCACACAGACCAGCCTTCGCTCCCCCTACATGCATCAATGAGCCTCTGCCGCCCACGACCCTGTCGCCGGTTCACCGCTGTTCCTTCTTTGGAGCACTTTTGATAAATACTGACCTCTGCAGACCAGGAACAGCCCACAAGAGTTGCAGTTTTGGAGATGCTCAGAACTAGTAGTCTAGACGTCACAATTTTAAATCCTTATTCTTGCCCATTTTTTCTTCTTCTGACACATCAACTTTAAAGACAAAATGTTCTGTGAGCTTATGTTCGTTGTCCTGCTGGAAGATGAACAGTCAACCTAGGCTAAGGTCCAGAGCACTCTGGAGAAGGTTTATATACAGATATATGGATGTCTCTGTACATTTGCTGAATTCATCTTTCTCTGTATCCTGACCAGTCTCCCAGTTCCTGCCAATGAAAAACATCCCCACAGCATGATGCTGAGATGATGAGATGATGAGTGGTGCCTGGTTTCAGACCAAAGAATTCAATCTTTGTTACTTATGGTCTGAGAGTCCTTCAGGTGCCTTTTAGCAAACTCCAGACAGGCTGTCATGTGCCTTTTACTGAGGAATGGCTTTGCCATACAGGCCTGATTGGTGTAGTGCTGCAGAGATGGTTGTTCTTCTTGAAGTTTCTCATCTCTCCACACAGCTCTTTCAGAGTGACCATCAGGTTCCTGGTCGCCTCCCTGACTAAGGCCCTTCTCCCCTATCGCTCAGTTTGGCCAGGCGGCACCACTCTAGGAAGAATCCTGGTGGTTCCAAACTTCTTCCATCTACGGTTGTTGGAGGACTCTGTGCTTCAATGCTGCAGAAATGTTTCTGTCCCCTTCCCCAGATCTGTGCCTCTATACAATCCTGTCTTAGAGGTCTATAGACAATTCCTTGGACTTCATGGCTTGGTTTGTGCTCTGACGTGCACTGTTAACTGTGGGACCTTATATAGACCTGTGTCTAAATGTGTGTTCCTTTCCAAATCATGTCCAATCAACTGAATTATGTGCAATCAAACTGACCCCAATAAACTTGTAGAAACATCTCAAGGATGATCAGTGGAAACAGGATGCACCTGAGCTCAATTTTTAGTGTCATGGCAAAGGCTGTGAATACTAATGTACATGTGTGTTTTTAAATTTTTTTATAGATTTTCAAAGATTTTAAACACACTTCTTTCGCGTTGTCTTTATGGGGTATTGTTTGTAGAATAAAAAAAAAAAATAAATAAATTGTATCCATTTTGGAATAACACTGTAACAAAAAATGTGGAAAAGGTGAAGTGCTATGAATATTTTCTGGATGCACCGTATAACTCACTCACTAACAGGTGCGATGGTGAAGAGATAAACAGTGTTTTTCACTTCACTGGTCATAATGTCATAATGTCATGCCTGGTCAATGTATAAACAAAGATTGGTAATCCTAATACCCCAGTATATGTTACTGCAACTGCTGTTGTTCACTAACTACCTTTTTTTGCTTTATGCCTGAAATAAACTCACTCTGTCTCACTTGACCCGGAGTGCTATGCTCAACCTGGGCTACAGCAAAGGGCAAGTGCACGGAAGTGCTGCGCATTAAAGATTCATAGGCTGCCTGCTTATATCTGTCACATATTAATGTGAGCAAAACGCACAAGGCCTGCTGGGAATTGTTGGCTGTGTCACCACAGGTGGAAGCTTGCCAGCCGAAATCAATAGAGCTACTTGTGCGTACATTCCACAGGAGGAAAGAGAGAGAGTTCAGGTTTACTTTTCTCCCACACATAAAAGTAGGTAAGCCAACACAGGACACACAATGCATGCTTGAAAAAGCCTAGCCAGAAGCACCTTTTTAGTGTCCCCAAACAACACCTGGTCATTTTTCCAGAAATATGAGAACACGCCTAACATCTAAAAGGATGGAAAATCGAAACTTATCTAATGGACGGATTTGTTTAGTGAGCAATTACAACATTGGACCGTGCCAAATGGCAGTTGGACAAAATCCTGGTTTCCTTCGTGTCATCCTCAGACACATTCTGCACTGAAACTGGCCACAGTGTCCTCAGAGGTAGAAAGACAAACGATGAATGATGATCGAACTCGTATCATCTCGCTTTGCCTGAATGAAAACCTGGTTAGAAGAAAAAGTTTTAGGATGCAATAAGACACCGTGTTCTCTTGCTTAATCATTTGTCATCATAAGGATGGCAACGCAAAACAAAAGATTGAATATTCTTATATTTGTAGCCATCACTAATGGGTAAGCATTTAAAGGTTGCTCTTATCACCATTCGATCATTGTTTGTTACTCATCCATACCTTTGTGAGCAACACATTTTATGTCACTGGGATTGTACAAGCTGTAGTTGAACACCCCTGGCCTAGTACTTTTAGTCTCTTCCAGGTAATTTAATAAATGTTTGCCTGATTAATATTTATATTTAGTTATTAGTATTATAGTTATTATTTTTTGACAAAAAAGAATTTGTGATGGCTAGACGAGTAGCTTGAAATCGGCAGGTATTTTGAGGTGTCCCTGGTATGCAGTGGTTAAAAGCAGTTTCAAGTGCTAAACAAGGACATCCAATGATTTAATGACAGGGCTCATTAAAGCATCTGTCCAGCAAAGGCTTGTCTGTTTTGTCCAACTCCTGACCTATTGAGGAAAAGATGGCACCATGATGCACTATGGGAAAAAGGCAAGCTGGTGGAGGCAGTTTGAAACTTTGGGCGATGTCCTGCTGAGAAACTTTGTTTCCAGGCATTCATGTGGATCTTTCTTTGACACATTCTACTGACAAATCCATGGAGACTTGACATTGGCAATTCCACATTTATGTGTAATACTACAGTATTAGAATGATAGAGACACCATATTGAAAAACGTATTGAGACATCTGACCTTCCCTGTCATATGTGGTTCTTCTCCAAACACAAGGCTTCAGGCATACAGGACAGTAAAGGATGTCTTCGGGTGCACTATAATAAAATTGTGCGTTCACTTGAACTTGGAAACCCAAACCTGTTCCAGCATGGTGATGCCCCTGTGCACAAAGCGAGCTCCATGAAGATATGGTTTATGTGGTTTGAGAGGAAGATCTTAAGTGGCCTGCTATAGCTCTGATCTCAAACCTACTGAACAACTTTGGAATGAATGTGGACGCTGACTGCACCCCAGGTCTCCTCACCTACATCATTAACTGATTTTACTAACACCCTTCTAGCTGATGAACACAAACCTCTACAAGCACACTCCAGAATCAAGTGAAACATCTTCCTAGAAGAGTGGAGGGAATTATAAGAGCAAATAGGCACTAAATGTACACATACTGTCCTCATGACCAGGTGTCTGAAAACTTTGGCAATATAGTGTATGTGGATGGATAGATAGATAGATAGATAGATAGATAGATAGATAGATAGATAGATAGATAGATAGATAGATAGATAGATAGATAGATAGATAGATAGATAGATAGATAGATAGATAGATAGATAGATAGATAGATAGAGAACATATAAATTCTTAAAATAACTCATTTGTTTGGAAGGACTGGAGGCTCAGCTGAACTGAGTCGATTTCAGCTCACAGCACAGATTTGAGCAAGAGGCACAGATGTCCGGATGGAGGAAGTGATGCCTACAGCAGCATATGCGAGGTTTTTCTACTATGTTCAACTCCAGCCCTCAGTCAGTAGCATCTGAAAATCAGCTCTGAATGAACCGAGTGTGATCAGATAATAAAGATTCGCACTCACGGTTTCCTTTCTCTCTTTCACACAGAGCCGGTCATGCCCGAATTCACTCTGCCATGCTACGAGGATTTGATTTGAGTTAATTTCATTTATTTAGCTGCAA
The DNA here is from genome assembly GCF_946808225.1 of Silurus aristotelis. NCBI lineage: Eukaryota > Metazoa > Chordata > Actinopteri > Siluriformes > Siluridae > Silurus > Silurus aristotelis. The sequence goes on from NC_139579.1 coordinate 11,442,563, forward strand.
TGGACAAACAGAGCAGCAAAAAAAATGGTGAGAGCATCTAGAGATTAAGTAGGAAATGCACCTTTTTTCCAGCACAATGTATGATGGCTTAATCAAGTGCTGGGAAAAAGCCCTTGTTCGTCTATGTAGACATTAAGCAATGTCATCTATTAAGCATTGTCATGCTGCTAGCGCTGGTGTGTAGCACCTCATAAAAGCAACAGGCATTGGAGTACACCTAAATCCTAGCTTTTAAAAGTGTAGAATTCAAATCTTCCTCTCGAAGTCAGGAGAAAGCACTGCAGTGATTATTATAAGCTCCTCGAAAAGTTGAGCTGTCTAGACTTGTCAGTGCACAGTCAGCTGAGTTGGGGGAAAAGAGTGTGCATGTGTGAGTATGTGTAAGTGTGTGTGTGTGTGTGTGTGTGTGTGTGTGTGTGTGTGTGTGTGTGTGTGTGTGTGTGTGTGTGCTTGGTGGATTTCGTTTCGCCTGCGGGGCAGTGACACAGCTCGGATGTTCATTGTGCGTATGTGCGAATGAGGATCGGCGCACTCGGGTGCTTAATTGAGTGGGATCTCAGCCAGCCCTTGGCATGATGGTCTCTCGAAACTCCTGTCCTTCCTAGCTTTCTCAGTGCCGCACGGTGACACATATTTTATACAATCTAATGCATATAGAAGACACGGAGATACAGCAACTGTCAGAAAACAGAAAACACACCGACACTGTAGCCCCGATCAGTACGGTGCAGAAAGTTGTGCACATGGATTGTCTGTATAAAAATAAGAAATAAATGCTGTACATGTAAACATTTAATTTAATGTACATTAAGTACAAGCAAGTGTGCAAACAGAGTATTGTTTTGTTGCCGTTGGTGAGTGTGTGAGGGTGTGCGTCAGTTTACTTTCATGTTGAGGAATCTGACAGCTCGGCTATGTAAGAGACAATCCAAAAAAAGTGTTTGTTACATGACTTTAATGGATTATGTTGAAAGCTTGATAACCATATAACTGATGCATATTTAAACATTGAATAAACAATGAGAATGCCTAACGAACCTCATTTCTCTTTCCCTGCCACCTCTTCTCTTCTTCTCTTTCTTTCTCTCTCTGTGGATTCAAACATGCTTCTGAGGTACCACTTACCAGCATCTTCTCTTTGCATCTACCCGATTCATCATGATGCCCTACCTCTAGATGGAATTCTCTTCAATTGTACACCACTCTGTTCACCTGAGGTTGTGGTTCCACATCAACAGCTTAAAGATCCCTGAAGTTCTGAGCAACTCAAGACCTTTGAGGATGGATTTGGACTGTAATTAATATCAACTGTCTGCTACAATGGCTCAGGACCACATGTTCTATGAACGGTTTTTCATTTCAGCACCTATCACTGAACAGCACCTCAACAATGATGAAACTGTAAGAAATGAGTGTCTGGTTCATCCTAAGGTTTCTTCATTATGCCATCTCAGGGGGGGTTTTCCTTGCCACAGTCACCGGGTCACCGATTAGGGATAAACTTACAATGATAAGGAACAGTAACACTTTATTTTAGGGATCAAAAATTAGCCAATAAGTAATGACTGATATCTTCTTTATGGACTTGTCTGCTATCACAAACTATTTATAGGGCCTTTATTGGTTATTCTCCTCCTTTTTTTTTCTTATAGCCCCTTTACACTCATTCTGTCATAAAGATGACCTTGTTAACTAGGAATAAAAGGAACTAGTAGATGTTAGTAGTTCCCAGTTCACTGTGTGAATGTGTAGCTTATGAGTATGAAATAAATATAAAACATTCCCTGTTCTAAAGTAAACATTTGTTGTTTTCCAATAATAAACAAATGCTTTAAAGGCAATAAGAGAAGAGACATTAAATACTGCATTGAAGAATTCAGTCTTTATTATTTTATAGTTCAACAAGGAATCAGAATTCTTGAATAATCACAGTTAATTTGCAAACAATTTACATATTATGATATAAAACTAACAATTACGCGCATGCCTTTGCCTATATACAATAGGGTGTGCTTGTGTCGGAAAATAATTAGCAGCAAAGTTTATTTATTTTGAGTGAATTCCGAATATATTTAATGAAAACTCTGAATATATTAAATGGATTCTAAATACATTGAATGAAAACTGAATATTTTGAATGAATTCTGAATATATTGAATAAAAACTGAATATATTGAATAAAAACTGTGTATTTTGAATGAATTCTGAATATATTGAATGGATTTTGAATGGATTGAACGAAAACTGAATATATTTGATACATTTTTTATATATTAAATGAAACGTGAGAATATTAAATGGATTCTGAATATATTAAATGAAACCGATGTAATTTAGGCACAGCCGGCATCTTGTACTTAGGCAGAATAAGAAAATATTAGGCACACATCGGTGAGAGAAAAAATTCGCAATTCATACTTTTTATCTCACAATTCTGACTTTACACACACACACACACACACACACACACACACACACACACACACACACACACACACCAATTTTCGCAATCACACAAATGTGTAATATCTTAAAATTAAGTTTCTGGCTGACTCACTTTTTCTGCATAAAGTATATATATTTTTTACTCTGCCTAAAGTACAAGAATGCGGCTGCGCCTTGATGATGTCAGGTTTTATTCAATATATTTAGAATTCCTTCAATATTCTCACATTTCATTCAGTATTTTCAGTATACATTAAAACTATTCATTTATTCTATATATTGATATAATCAGAGTTTTCATTTAATATATTCAGAAACCATTCTTTATATTCAAAATTCCTTCAATATCTTTGTTTCATTCAGTGTTTTCAGTATACATTCAATATATTTAGAGATTTCATTCAATATATTCAGAATCCATTGAATATATTCAGAATTCATTCAATATTCTTAGGTTTCGTTATATATTTTTAGTATCCATTGAATATATTCAATGGATACTCAGAGTATTCATTAATATATCCAATATTCCCAATCCAATATATCCAATATTTAGAGTTTTCATCCAATATATTTGGAATTCATTCAAAATATGAAAATATTATTTATAAAATATTTATTCAAAATAGAGTTTTTATTCAACTCTCTAACGGATAATTTATTAAAAGGCATTCTGAAGTAATATATTAATATATTCTTGATAGCAGCTAAAAAGCCATTTCCTCATCATCCTCATCCTCACCCATTATCTATAAGAACTTGAAGCTCCAAACCAATTGCAGCATGACAGTGCCCCTGTGCATAAAGCCAGCTACATGTAGATGATGTCTTGCTGTGGAGCTCTCAAACCTACACCCCAGGCCTCCTCACTTACTGTACATCAGTACCTGACTTATCTCTACAAGCAAACTCCAAAATCTAGTGGATCATCTTCCCAAAAGAGTGGAGGATATTATAAGGGCAAATGGGAACTAAATGTGAAATAGGATGTTTAAAATTGCCATAAAAATTTTATGATGAGGTGTCCACAAACTTTTGCCATATAGTGTATATTTATAACATATCAGACCAATCTCAAGTAAAGAAATTCTTCAAGTTTTGTGTGTGTGTGTGTGTGTGTGTGTGTGTGTGTGTGTGTGTGTGTGTGTGTGTGTGTGTGTGTGTTTTCCAATATGTTAAAAATAGTTCCTGATGTGAACTTCTAGACTTTCTGCGCCCTGCTCTGTACAGTATGTAATCACCAGAAGATCACAGTAGAGGAGCCACTCGAAATCCATGACCCTACTCCTGTAGAAAGATTGTGCAGCAGAAACGGTGTGACAGGCTGATTGATGCTTGTAATCTGGCTCCATCAGGCATCGCTCGACACTACTGTCACTCCGCGGTGGGCTCGGCATCATCCATTTCGGCTCCTGGGAAATGGATGGTTTGATTGAGGAGACTACAGGCATCAAAAGCCCCTGCCTATAGCAATTAGCCTTTATTTCCTGTTCAGGTCAAAAATGACTCATTGTGCAGAGTCTAATTTTGTTTTCATTGGATGGATATTAACAGAGGGGGATTTTGACCAGGTTAATTACACGGATATATCATATATATCTATATATATTCACTATATGGCTGAAAGTTTATGGACACCTGACCATACGTTTTTTTAAACATCGATTTCCTCATTTAGATCTCCTTTGGTTTAATAACCTACAATTCAATTCCTCCATGGTCTTCCACTCCAACTCATTTAATCCAGGACTTCATGGAGCTGGCTTTCTGCACAGTGGAATTGCCACAGATCAGGTTTGGGTCTTGTACTTGAAGTTTAGGGAAAGTTTCATTCTACAGCATCCAAAGACGTCCTATACAATTGTGTGCCTCAAAATTGCGGTAACAGTTTGAGAAGGAACCACATATGGTTGAAAAAGTCCCAATGCTAAAAAATGACCCAAGTTTGTTTTTCTGTGTTTCGTCACATGTTTACTTCAGTGAATAAATCCACAAAGTGGCAGAATTACAGGATAAAAAAACATTCAACATTTTCTAGCTCTGTAGCAGCATCCTCTCCACAGTCCACCACAACGTTAACTCGTCACGCTGTGTCTCTGATCCTGTCTGCAATCTTTTTTACGGTGGAAGACGCAGCGCATGCTTTGTCTCTGTCTCCGTCTGGCCTATGAGTCAAGCGAGAAAACAATGCGGCAGCAGCAGCAGGAAGAATGTCTAGAAAAAAAGGTAGCGCTGACTTTGCTACTGAGGAAGCTCACCAATGATTGCATGCGTAAAATCGCTAAACGTCGTCCGACGTGTGAGGAAAAGCTCCCTGTGTTCGAACAGACATTATTTTGCTTTAAAAAAGCACAGTCTTAGATTGCAAATCAGTGCTGCCGTGATTGTGTAACGACAGCCGGAATGTGTTTAAATGTTTATGGTGCTCGTTTCACCGCTATAAAGCATGCGGCCAAATATATACTAGCGAGGTCCGAGGGTAGTGATCGAAACCATCACCGAACGCCCTGTGGCAGCCGTTTACTGCCTCGTTCCCAACTCAAGTATTGAAAAACACTTACTATAAAGGGCCCGCACTAAACAGCCAGCGCTAAACCGACCACATAATGAACACTTTCTTCTCCACATTATTTCCACTGCTATTACTCGAACAACATAAATATGCCATCAGGACAGGTCACGGTGTCTCCAGCTATAAGTTGATTAATGTAGATATCATGTAACGTTGTATTTATGCAGCCGGACATACTCGTCCTAAAATCAATTTGTACACCGTGAACTGTATTGTATATCAGGGATGTAATGCAATGCTACTGCAATGCCACATCGACCTGTGTTTAATGAAAGCTCTAATTTTATTTTTTTGAATACTTTATTGATCCCACAGGGAAATTGTTGTTTCTTTACATATGCCAGGTATGTAGGAAGATGTGGTCAGCTATGTTACAGCACAAATGGAGCACACAGGATTTCAAGGCACCAAGAGTGGCAGCTTGACAATACTGGAGCTTGAACCCACAAACCTTTTGATCCACAAACCAGAGCACTATAGGATAGGTTCCCCTTTTGAGTCTGGTTCCTCTGAAGGTTTCTTCCTCATAACATCTAAGGGAGTTTTTCGCCATGGCTGCTCATCAGGGATAAATACTATAATTGTACACCTTAACTCTCAAATTCTGTAAAGCTGCTCTATAGAAATAAACTTGACTTGACTTGACTTGACTATAGGAGGTCACTCAAGATCTTCCACTCCAACCTAGTTCAATGTTCAATTTCACTTGCCACACCCAGGCCTGATTACTGCCAGACCTGTTGAATCAAGAAATCACTTAAATACTTTAGAACCTGTCTGACAAAGTGAAGCATGCTAAAAGAGCAACACATCTAAAGAAACTCAAGAACAGATGAGACACGATTGTAATTGACATGAATCAGTATGGAAAACTGTTACAAAGCCATTTTCACGACTTTAGGACTGCAGGTGGTGTGAAATATTTAAGTAAATGTATTTCGTTACTGTACTTAAATCAGTTTTTGGCTACTTTCTAGTTTTACTGAGCATCAAAGATATAAACAACTTGTACTCTCTACTCAACTACATTTATAATACAATATATGTACTTTTTACCCCATTATATTTTAATTGACAATGACTGTGACCTCTGAACGAAGATCCAAAGTAAAAGCCACTGTTTACCAAAAGAACACAAAGGCTCATCTCATATTTGGCAAAAAAATAAAAAATCTTAATTATTGCCAATTCTTTTGGGCAAATATTCTGTGGACTTTTTAGAAGATGTGCATCCTGTTACATCTGGCGAACAACTAACACAGAATTGTGTTAGTTGGTGGTGGTTGTGTGATGGTCTGGGGCTGTTTCGCAGCATCAAGGCCTGGACGAATTACCATAACTAATGAATCCATGAATTCTGTTTTTTGCTAGAAAATCTTGAAGGAAAATATCCCGCCATCAGTTCATGACCTCAAGCTCAAGCGCACTTAGGTAATGCAGCAAGACAATAATTCCGAAACACATTCAATTCAATTCAATTCAATTCAATTCATTTTTATTTGTATTGCGCTTTTAACAATGAACATTGTCTCAAAGCAGCTTCACACAGATAATGTGGTGATTAAAAGTGAATATGTTCTTTATAAGTAAGTTTGTCCCTGAAGAGCGAGCCGGTGGCGACTGTGGCAAGGAAAAACACCCCAAGATGGCATAAGGAAGAAACCTTGAAAGGAACCAGACTCAAGAGGGAACCCGTCCTCATCTGGGTTGCACCGAATGTCCATTTGTAGCAGATATAAGATGTTGCAGGGTGCAGTGATGATGATCAGAAGTGAAAAGTAGTCCTGAGTCAGTGTAGGAGACTTTTGACATTAACTACAGTCCAATCCATCCTCAAAGCGCCCGTTCTTACTCCAAAATTTCATGGAACCACCCAACTCGTTGATGAGAAACCGTCCCAAGCTGTACAGAGTGGCCTCCAGTCGAAGAGAACACTATCCAGAGGCAGGCCTGGATGAAGTGGGAAGATCCACGGAGGGGAGAGGGGCAGGAACAGTGGTCACATCAACAAGTCCATCTCTGAATAGCTCAAAAATAAACAAAATGACGGATTTGGAGTGGCCTAGTCAAAGAGGGTTTTTCATGCTCAAATACCCTCCAATGTGGCTGAATTCAAACAATTTGGCAAAGAATAATGGGACGAATGGGAATAATTCCTCCACAGAGATGTGAAAGACTTAACCCCCACTTAATAAATGAAATCATCATTTAAATACTGCATTTTGTACTTGTACTTGGGTGATCTTTGTGATCTCGGGTGATTTGTTTGACAAACAAAATAAGACATTACGACATGCATTGCAGATCAACACACTTCACCCAGCCCCATCTCGCCCCACCATTCCCGGCCTTGTCCCATCCTGAACCATGTTCTACTAGATTGTCTTCTTTTTCTTCTTCTTTCGGCTTCTCCCATTAGGGGGCGCCACAGTGGATCATCTGTCCCCATACCCCCCTCTCATCTACATCTGCTTCTTTCACACATGAACCTCCTCCTTGGCTTTCCTCTTTTCCTCCTTCCTGGTGTCTCATTCCTCAGCATTCTCCTACCGATATACCCCATGTTCCTCCTCTGCACATGTCCAAACCATCTTAAACACACCTCCCTCACCTTGTCTACAATCTCTAAATATGTTGTTCTAAAACGCATCAAATTGTTTATCATTTGAGCAAATGGCTTTAAAGTAGCTATTTGTTCCTGATAAGCGCAATAATTAAATTCCTTTTGATTTCTAGGTTAGGATTAGATGTAAGATTGGAAATAGAGTGTTCTTCAGAGCATTGATCTTAGATCGAGAGATTTCGAAAACTACATTTTGTGCGATTTAACAAATAGAAATGAAGAAATAAACTAGTCGATAAAAACTATAAAAAGCCATTTTTTCCTTTTTAAAATAAAATCAGTAAAGAAATGGAGGGGTCGCACATTCACATTTTGCTTTTTAATCTGAAACGAATAAATGTAACATACACCAAATTGGGTGACGAGATTAAAGAAGATTTGTTTACATTTTTATGAAATGAGTCTCCAGTGCAAGCATTTAATAACAAGCTGCAAATCGAAGCGTTCCAACACCTTTTCTTGGCAAGTATTTAGCACGATTGTAGTATTGGACATTGTTTAGCTAGCACATTGGCACATTATTATGATGTCAAAGGAGTATTTTAAGAGGTGGTATTTGAAAACCATCACACAATGTTATAGTTGATTAGGGACCTGCAATAGCATGTCTAGAAAGTATACGCTGCAGTTCTGCTTTACAAAAAATATACTAACTGTTACTGGTAAAGAAACCTGGTGACATCAGGCGAAAGGTTCTCTACTTAGTCTCTCTTTTCAGTATCATTTTCCCGATACGTTTCGAGTGTCAGACGATTGTAAGACTGTTGCACGATGTTTTTTTTTCTGCTTTGAAAAATAACAGCGGTGTGCACTTCCAGAGGTCCTGACACAGAGGCACTGTTTAGAGCTGTCACTACAGGCATCACAGCCACGCTCACCTGACATCTGATCACACTGACTGTCACAATCCGTCTCTCATTGCCAAAGATGCAGCCGAGCCAGACTGCTCTTTGTACCGTTACGTTACTTATGGCTCTTTCTTCCTTGAAAATCCTGTAAAGAAATTCAGCCTACATTTAAAAAAAAACTCTAATGGCTTGCTTAGAACTTTCGTATTTCATAGACTTTCTCTCATCCACGGCTTCTGAAAAATGACGGAAAGTATAAAAAAAAAAAAAATCCTTTACTACTCTTAGATGTTTCTGGATTTGATTCCTGCCTAAATCTCAGTTATGGATTAAACACTGCCCTTGAATGTATTGCGGTTCTTCTGCATAATCGAAACTATGTCTGGTCTCTGCCTCTACCTCGAACGGTACACAACATACATTTTGCTTTGTTTGTTTTTTTCTGTATGCATATTTATATAGATTTGATTAGATTGCTGCCATTGTGGCGAGTACAGAGCTAATAAACATGGCTGAACCTTGTCCTTCTTCAGTGATTGTACATCCTCTCCATATATCTCTCCAGTGACAGAGTTTCTGTCTCAGTCTGTTGGTGGGATCAAATTAAACTTGTATGTGGTGTTTTTCCAAACATCCTTTTACAGTTTTTCCCAGCTGCTTTAGAGCATTTCTCGAATCATCCTTAATATTTGCAAAACAATGTGCACAAACAGCACAATACATCAGACTTCTCGCAAAAGCCTGTACTTTTTTCCTTAAAATTACAATGTATTTGTGTCAATGAATATCACATTCCCATCAGAATGAAAAGTCAAATTTGTCATTGTTCACAAACAAGATCGTCAAAATGTTTAGTTGTGTTGTCAGTGTACAGTTTCAGTATTTCTTGATATAAACTACAATTTGGATTGCAGTGATTGAAAAAGCACGAAATGTGTTTTTTTTCACCATGGCATCTATGAATTTCAACAGCACAAATGTATTTATTTGATTGCATGTTGAATTTATATTGATTGCAAGAGACCAGACAGGATTCACACTTTTACTGTACTGTAAAAGTTTTTGTCCATTTCTTGGTTTTTTCATCCATTTTCAGAAATTGTAATTCTGTGTTTTGCTCTGTTGCCAAATGAAGGTTTAAAAGATTCACCTTTGACCTGTTTTTGAGAACTGGTTGATCGTTGGTTGATCCGATGCCGTTCACTCGCCTTCATTAACGACATTCAAGATTCATCTTCACAATTCATCAATTCAAGAAAAAAAAAGTTTAATCGGAATTTTAGATGACAGATTCTGACAACTGGTTGAACCATTTTGCATTCAATGACTTATGCAATGAACTGATGCCCAGATGTTTTGGGGGTTAAAACTATTCAGGTGAAACCAGTACAATATATTTCAATCAACATGAACATAAACAACTGATAATGTAGGACGCAGCAGACACTTGTACACAACCGATTAAATGTACGTACAAAAGCGTTCGCAATTTGATCAAAGCAAGAAGAAATGTTATGATGTGCACAAGTTACTGAATGACGTTGAGGTTGGACAAGTTTTTTCAAGAATTTCGTTTCTGATCTGCGAAACGCTCCAAAGCAAATAAGAAAAACTGTAAAAGTCAATACTGGAGAGCCTCTACCAAGCCATCAGGACAGTAATCAACGTAATTAAAGACGATAATCACCCCCAGTACAGCTTTTTTCACAATCCGACCATCAGGCAGATGCTACAGGAGTGTCAAAGCCAGAATATCAAGGCTTGATAAGCAGTTTATACCCACAGGCCATCAGACTTTTGAACAACACCCATCCACTGCCCCTCCCCCACCTACACCACCACCACCACTGCAGACACAGATTACCTTCTGACCCTGTCTACTTCCCCCTCCTTCCAACACACGCACCACAGAACAAATGTCAGCATTGACTACATATATGCTCCTGCAACACGTGCATTCCCTTTACAATAAGAAAACCAACATAGACCCCACCTGCACATGCTTTTCTCCGATTGTTTACATTACAAACAGCACACTTCTGTTTCCTGCATTTGAACTCTGTGCATTTGTTATTTTTTTTCCCCATTATATCCTGTATATTCCTGTACATATGACAATAAACTCTTGAATCTTCCATTTTAATCTGAAATCTTAAAGCAGATGTTATAGAACACAATACCATGGTTAGTCTGTTGACTCAATTCTGATTGGCTGATGGATGTCCAGCAAAATTGATGAAGTGTCATTTTGATCAATAGATCAAGGCATAAAGGTGATGTGATTAAAATCAGGAATATTAGTGGAGACATTGCAGAGATGCATGTCGTCGGAACACACACACACACACACATATAAATATAGTATAAGGGAAATAATTCACAGCTAGGTGTCTGCTAATGTGATTGCTAGCGCTTTGTCTTCGCCTCGTGCGTTAGAATCGTGTAACACAATTAGCTGTGGATCATCTCTTAGTTGAGCAAAATCTAAACAATCAGATTTGAGAATTCAGCAGTACAATTTAAAAAGAAATAGCTGTTTAAAGCTACTGCACCTTAAAATGACAGCAACCATATTACTAGCCAGCTAGCTATCTAGCATACTGTACACATTGGTAAGCAACTGCGACACTGTCCTTTGACAATGGGCACATGAGATTCTACTCCACGGCCTTCACTTTGACTGACTACTTAAGATCAAGTCACATGGAAGTCATGTGGTAAAGTTGGCAAGGTCAGCATTCGGCTGATTTCTGAGCTGATCATCTCAGTGATCAGATTTCCAGTTGACGACAAGGATGGAGCGAGTTCGTCCGTTCTCAGCTGCTGTCAGTCACCTCGCTATATGTTATAAAACAACCATCTGTTCATATCACATGCATCATCATTTCAGACACTCACCCACACACACACACACACACACACACACACACACACACACATTCCTATACTCATACTCATGCTTCTCAAATCCTCATTTTGGTGTCATTTTTGTCTAAATGGCTTGCAAGATGAAACTTCGGCTGCCGAAGTTGTCAAAGTGCCGCGACTATATTAAGAAACATCCTGCTGAACACCGTTAAAGCTGTTAGATGGAGCTGGTTTCTCTTCCAGGTGGTAAATAAATGAGTTGAAAGTGTGAAACAAGTTTTAATTACGGAAATCTGGATCCATACCGATACACACTGTATGGGAATAATTTGGTGGACCCTGAGTATAAGATTCGTAGGTGCTTTCTGAACATCCCATTCCACATTTAGTCCCCATTCACGGTTATAGTAACCTCTACTCTTCTGAGAAGATATTCCACTCGATTCAGCCACAAAGGTGTAAACAACATCAGGTACCGATGTTGGTGAGGTGATCACGTGAGAGGTCAGCGTTCTAATTCATACAGTACCAAATGTGTTCTCTAGGGCTAAGGAGATCTTCTGCTGTAAAGAATGTAAACCATATCTTCATTGAGCTAGCTTTGTGCACATGGACATTGTCATGCTAGAGGTGTGGAAAATGTCATGCTACGCTTCCAAAGCCATCCTATACAATTGTGCAACTCCAACTTTGTGGTAACATTTTGAGGAAGAACCACATGGCTGGAAAAGTCAGGTGTCCCAATACTCTTGAGCATAGTGTATTTTTTTATTCTTTTTTATGTGTACTGTTGAGTGATAGATAGAATTAAAAGCCAAATGGCGGCTACATCAAATATTGATTTTATTGTTCGTTTTTGTTAATTGATTAAAAGAAAAATAAACTATTAGCACTTTTATTTTTGAAAGCCCTCCTACCTCCTTTCATTTTTTTCCCACCTGATTTTCTTTTGCACAGTACTGTATATTCGGATCATCTGCTATAAACATTCCCGTGCAGGTCGTTTCTATAGAGAGGGCATCATACGGTGACTCCATTGATTTGCTTTGCAGCTAATTGCTGTTAAGGAAATCGTAGCTTAGTGATTACGGTGCTGGACTTGTCTTCATGAAGGTTCTTGTTGAGTTCCCCTACCAAGCTGCCATAGGTTCTTGAGCAAGACTAATTGTTAGTCACTCTGGAGAAGAATATTCTCTGTTATTAGAATATTAAATCCACAAACTGATATATTATCCATCTGGTGCAACATTGTAGTTTTTTACAATGTGTAAACTTTTATACCCGTCATGTAAAACATCCCATAACTTTCAGGAATCCCCTGGAAATTGTTTTGCTCTGAAGCACGAAGGCAGCGGTGAACTCAGTAATAGTGCACAGCCTGGCCAACCACTGAAGATAAATCAGTAAATTACCAGAGAACACTTTCAGGCATGAAATAAAGCATGGCAGAAAGATGGATGAAGCAGCGGCAGGAAGCGAACAGAAGCATTTTAACTGCAGCAAGACAATAAACACACTATAAAAGCAACTATGATGTTTTGTGGAGCCAAAAAAAAAGGGAAGGAGTTTTACTAGCCGACACATTCGCCAAACTGAATCATGGCGTGAAAAGCCTTGGATGCAAGTCGGAACCAAAAAGTGCTTGCTGGTGTTTTATTGGAGACATACAATTGTATAGAAGGTATTTGGATGATATAGCATGAAGTTTCCACAAAGTCAGCTCTAAGATATGGTTTAAATGGGTTGGAGAGAAAGATCTTGAGGTTATAATAACTGGAAATGGGGACTGAATGTGAAATGGGATGTTAAAAAAATGTTATGGTCATTTGTCCACAAACTTTTGTCCATATACTGTATGAATGGATGAAAAAAAATGGCAGACTAGATATTTTTTTCCAATGTCACATCAGAGCAAGAGAAAATAGTTCATTACCAATTTAATTTAGTATAGTTTTTCCTCCACATTATTAAATAACATATAAATGTAATTATATTATTATTATTATTATTATTATTTTATTATTATTATTATTATTATTATTATTATTATTATTATTATCGTGAAATTATATTATATTATCATTACATATTATATTATGAATAATATTATGTTGATGTTGGGAATTAACATTTAATTGTGTTCACCAGTAAATGAAAGATTTAACATCCATCCACAGATTTTCCATACGATTCAATGCTTTAAGGTTAAACCATGAAAAGCCTTCGTAAGGTCATTTGGCTGAATGTTTGGGGTCAAACCTCTATGTTTTCTAAAGACTCTTGGTTGATTGAGATTAAAGTGTTCTCAAGCATGTACCTATTCATGTTTTATTTATTCATGTAACACCTCAGGACCATATGCACTCCTATAAAATGATGCTCCCACCCCCATGTTTCGCATGTCCTTTCTCCAATCATGACAAGCTGAAATATTGTCCAATAAGAGATCAGTTTTCCTTTGACCTGATTTGCAGAAATGCTGATAGTCTGTCAATTCTGCAAGTCATGCTTCTTTTGTAAGCAGATGAGTTTTGCATGGGTTGTAAAATCTGCAATGATGACTGTGCAGTTCGATGCTTAATGTTCTCTGGATAACTGTCGTTCCTCTTGAGTTCCTTCACAACTCAGGGACTGCTGGCTTCTTTTTTTTGGTTTCTTTCCTTCCTGAATATAGTGAACATACTGTAAGGCTGTATATACTTTATGTACACTGTATATATATATTTTTTTTATGTATGTGCCTTAAGACACACACATTTTCCTTAGTTTCTGTCGACAGATGATTCCAAATGAGACATTTTTGGCTCTAACAGAAGAACTTATGTAAGACAGAGAACAGGAGAGATGTTAGCTGACTGCCTCACCCCTATATTTAAAAATGGCGGGGTAGGCTTAATGGTTTGGGGTTGTTTTGGAACAGGAAAGTTTATAAATGTATTTAGGGTGAAAGAAACCAACAGGGCAACCATTCCATTCTTCAATACCATTTAGTTCTGTCTGGACTCATTGGAACCAACTTCAGCATAGGACAAGACAATGACCTGAAGTGTACAACTGAGGTCTGTGAGCGTTATTTAGAGAGCAAAAAGTCAGCTGGAGTGATAGCGCTCATGGAACGGCCTGCCCAGTCACCGCACCCGAATCCTATTGAGCTGCTCTGGGATGAAGTGGATCACAGAAAGAAATCTCCAAACAATAAAGAACACATTTGGGAGTTTTGCAAGAGGCACGGCAAACCTTTTCACATGAAATACTTTGTATTTTTCTTGCTGCATGTAATATTGGCCTCAAATAACTTTCCACAGTTTTCTTCACTCTATTCACAGCCCAAAACATAAATCTCAGTGTGACACATTGTGCTTTCTTCAAACTGTCAGACAGAGTTGCTGGACTCGATTCTGCACCTCGCCAGAGCAAATATTGCACAAGAAAGTGGGACTAAGTCCAAGGTCAGAATCTCATGACACTGAGACGTGAGTCCTTCCTAGGTTTGCAGCCCAGCTCTTACGCCCACACTAACATCTGTGTTCGGAATACTAATGTGCACAATTTAGAAATTATGATTACATCCATATTCATATATGTGCCGTATGGCCAAAAGTTCGTGGACCCCTGACATAAGAATAGTGCTTTGTGGAGACTTTTGCTCCAACCACAAGAGTGTTAGTGAAATTAAGTACTGCTGTAGGTGAGATGAGGAGGCCTGGAATGCACTCAGCGTCTGCATTCATTCAAAAGATCTTCCACTCTAACCCATGTAAACCATATCTTCATGGAGTGCTGGAACAAGTCTGGGTCTCCTAATTGATCGAAATGAAGAATTTCATGCATCCTATACAATTGTGTACAACCACATATGGTTGGAAATGTCAGGTACTGCAATAATTTTCTCATTTCTGTGTGGTTCAATCAAATATACTGTATATAAGATATATAGAAATACAATTTTGTACCTCGTAATCCCTGGATCGGTTCGAAAACAACGATCTGCACCATCTGCAAGTTTTAGTCACTCCGAGCTAATGTAGATCGTTCACGGAATAAACAAAGAAATTTCCCTTACTGGGACCGAGGACGCCGGTCGTGTAGCACGCCACGTGTTATTCATTGGGAATAGTGGAAAAAGAGATCTGTCTCCATTACATGCAGTCGTCTACACTAATCTGACTGCAAATGCGTCCATTAAAATGCTAAACACTCTTCAGGTGCGGCAGAGCGATGTTTGATCAGTGCGCCCTTGGCAATATCGAAGATTCTCGATTTGAATAAGAATTTATAAAGCAGGTCATGTGTTCTGCATTTCTAGCCAGCGTGGGTGGGAGACACGGGGGATATTTAATGCCTGCTCATGTGCGCGTGGCTTTATGAGCTAAAAGACGAATAGCTTGGATTTCGGTTTCCGAGTCAAACATATACATATGCAGCATATACTATGATAGAATTTTCAACAAAGATTTAGCACCAGGGTTCCCCCAAATATGTCAGTTTTTAAGTTACATGATGAGAACTTAGTCGAGAAAACCTTTGTGGATAAAAAACATTAGAAACATGTGATGTGATTTGATTTTTAATAGTTAACATGGATTAGTTTTTTAACCTCCACAAATAATGGAATGGGTACTTATCTTGCTTAAGGCCTAAATTCATCCCAAAAATCAGGATTACTAGATTACCCATCCCCCATCAGCCCATTCATTTCACATTGATAAATCATGTCAATAATCACTCAGACTTGTCTTGTTTTTTGTACATGTACATGTCTCAAGATCACCCAGGCTCAGACTCAGGTTCGGATTTAGGCTTAGGAGAATACTCACTCTGTTTAATGGTCAGGTTTAGTCTCAGTTTTAGGCTCAGGTTCAGACTTGAATTCTCAGACTTGAGTTCAGGCTCAGTTTCAGGTTTCGATTCAGATTAAGGGCTCAGGTTAATACTTAGACTTGGTTTTATAGTCAGGTTGAGACTCAGTTTTAGGCACAGATTCAGGTTCAGATTAGATTTTTAGGCTCAGGTTCAAACTTAGTTTTAGGTTCCGGTTTAGGCAAATGTTCAGATTTAGGCTCAGGTTAAAACCAAGAATCATGGTTAGACTAAATTTCAGGTTTCAACTTAAAGGATCAGGATCAGGTTCAGACTAAGGCTCAGATTTAGGCTCTCAGACTTTATGGTCAGGTTCAGACTTGCTTTTTTGGCTCAGCTTCAGGCTCAGGTTAAAACTAAATCATGTTTTTTCTAGTCAATGGTTCGTGGTATTAAGTGTTTTGTTTCTTTGTCTTTGTTTCCATGCTTTTTTTTTATGTATTCGCACTGAAGTGAAAATGATCTTCACTTAGTATACGGGACCTGAAATAAACTTTACAACTGTGTAGAGCACAATGTCAGCCGCAATGACGCTGATTCAGAAATTGAGCAAACACCCCGTATTTGCTCAACAATCTAACGCAACTCCCAAAGGCATCCATGTAATCATACATCCACGCCAAGATTCTATCAATAAGCCAAGAACCCGAGCCAAAAAAGATGCCGAGCCAAGAAATTATGCTTAAAATAAATATCCAGCGTGGCTTCAGTTCCGTGAGTGTAATCGGCTTGTTGGAATTTAATAAGATTTTTTTTTCAAATCAAAGAATGTGGGAAAATCGTCCTATTAAAAAATAAAAGAAGTCCGAAAGCTAAACTAAGGATCTAGTCGATAAATTCTCCACTGTTTTCTCCTTGTTTTTTTTTTATTAAATTTCTCAAAAAGCTTCGCTGACTCCTTTTTCCCTGCCATTTTTTATGTTACAATCCATTTGCCCGGCACAGCCTGAGGTGGAGCTCTCTGTCTGAAGTGCACTGAATGTTGCTCTCCATCTTTATGCTTTTCTCACTCCAGGAAACCAAAAAGGTTTTAGCAGCATAGGACTCCGTATAACCCCCTGCACCACACACACACACACACACACACACACACACACACACACACACACACACACACACACACATTTACACTTTCATAGACCGCAAACACGTAAACTTGTGGCTTGTGTTTTACTACCATCTGTGCAATTATTTGATAGGAATCGAGTCATTATTTCCATTTATGTGCACATCTTGAGCACTCTCCATCATCTGTAAAAGAAAACAGCGTGCCCCTGGTATCAGTAATATCACAGTAATGAGCGTATGAATTTATATAACATGTCCAAATCTAGATTTCATACAAATGATGAAAACTCCACAACTTGGCAACTGGAGAAACATGGCGAGGTGGTAGCTCAATATTTTACATTGGACATTGGATTGGACTTCTCGTTAACGGTTGTGAGCTCTAACCCCAGCACCTCCAACCTGCTATTTCTGGGCCCTTATGCAAGGACCTTAAACCTCAATTGTCTAAAGGTCAGTACACGTTGTTCTGAACTTAGGATGTCTCCCAAAGGCCCAGTTTCCTGTTTGCTCTTTGTTCTAACTTGCTGTCCTCGACGGAATCACAAACGTGGTATGTGGTCAGGATGTAAGTGTTTGATTTTACGTAACCATTGTCTTTACTAAAGATATAATACTAAGCTTTGATTATCATAAAATATTATATCCCGTCCCCTACACTCTCACTTTCAGCATTTACTTTCAAAGAAATGCTTTTAGCAAGTACAGGCAAGAAAAGGTGTGTACAGTATCAAACGTCAATCAATACTATTTGTAGTGCGTCGAAATATGACTTGTAGTGCGTTGTAAAACTCGGATTTTGGGAATTTCCTTACATTTCCTCACGTTGAGGGAGTGAATGAATGAAGGAAGGAAGGAACGCAGACATTTCTTAAAATATGCTAAAATAAGTAGAACAGTTAAGTAGATTATATCTTTAGAAAATTTAATATTAAATGTAAAAACACACACACACACACACACACACACACACACACACACACATCACATCTGTATTACCCGAATGTGGTCTATCAAATTTATTTTATTTTATTTAATTAATTTAATTTGTGTCAATTTAATCAATATAATCAAAATGAGTAATTTAATGTATTACATTTTTATATATTTTATTTTTATGAAATATTATAAAATATGATTTATATATACATATTTTTATATATATATATATATATATATATATATATATATATATATATATATATATATATATATATATATACCAAGCAGACATTTTATATAAAATTGTTTAAAAAAATTTTACTGTTGATGTTTACAAATGTTAATAATAATAAACCGTATTAATAAAAACATTTACATGTATCGTATATGCATAAATATCTACATATGGGAATGTACATGCATTTTATAGATAAAAGTTTGTGAATACCTGACTATAAGATTGGTGTGTGCTTTTTGAACATATGCCCATTCCATATTCAGTCCCCATTTGCTCTTTTAAAAACTTCCACTCTTCTGGGAAGATGTTCCTCTAGATTTTGTGTGTGGTTATGAAGATTTGTGTAAGACTCATTAAGCCACAAGGGTAATAACAAAGGTGTTGATGAAAGCTAAGGAGGCCTGGGGTGTTTTCCAATTCATCTCAAAGGCATTGAGGTCAGAGATCGATAGCAGGACACTCAAGATCTTCCAATCCAACCCCATGTTATTTACAGATCGAAACTTGGACGCAAAACGTTTATGACAATCCCTAAGCATTTACATTTACATTTATGGCATTTGGCAGATGTCTTTACCCAGAGCAACTTACAACTGAGCAGTTGAAGGTTATGGGCTTTGCTCAAGGGCCCAGCAGTAGCACTTTGGTGGTGCTGGGATTTGAACTTGTGACATTTTCCTTCCCTAAGCCATTGTAGCAAACTGTTTACCAAGTCCATCCTCCAGTCCTTGTTTCTAGAATTCCACCGTTACCGCAGATCTTCAGACTGTTTATGTGTGTTTTCCAACTGAAAAGAACACCATTCAGATGTAGGGCATCAGAATGGATCAAGCAGGTCCAGAAAGCAGAAGCAGAATGGGACATTATCTCTGGTGTATTGGATGTAGCATGCATAGTGAAAAATGATAAGAGAAAGGAGGAAAGGGAAAAGAGAAAGAATAAATGAGATGAATATATTGTATCCTTATTGTTACCTAATGGTTAAGGATAATGTAGATACATTCAAATCTTCTCTGACAACTCGTGGGTCTACTTTGTTTATCATTTAAATTGTAAAAAGAGGTATGTTTTATCAGGCAAACATTTGCCCTCATCTGTAGCTTTCCTACATACTTCAGTACACTTGAACATCACCATAAATCATTTTTGTCAACTCCTCTGCTTCATCATTGTTAAAAAGACAATATCGTAGCTAATTAAGGTGCCAAATACCGAAAGTGTTTTCTTTCACGCTAGCTAGGCAAGCTAGACTAGCTACATAATTCATTAGGAACGGCTGCCCGTACAGCAACATCCCTCATGCGGGAAGTGTAGCAGAGCCATAACTGATAAGAGACATGACAAATTGTTTAACAGCACATAGTTCACAATCCTTGCACAAGCCGCTGCCACGATAAGCAATTGCTGATATCGTCTTTTCTTTCTGACAAGAGGAGTTTGTATTTGTCTGTTGCACTGGATACCCCAGTCCTTCAGAGAGCTAGGAATTTGAAGTTCTTCTCTTTTCCGAAGTCTGATCTGCCAGCGTGACGCCAATCAACACTATACTCAGAAACCTGCTGAGTGGTGGAAGACATAAAGAGAGAGGGAATTGAAGAAAAGAGAAAAAAGCTATTTCTCGAAGACTAAGCTCTCATACTCTTGCTCCCTCCAGTCGAATCTGTCTCTCACTCTGTCAGAAGGACAGCAGGTTGCTCTTGCTGTGAGAAAGCATATGTGGTCATCATATTGCAGCAGTCTGGTCCTATCTGTGTGGCTCCAAGTGGGCGGAATATTTGTAGCTTTCTATGGGGAAATCCTGAATTTCAATACTTCCCTGTCAGTAGCAATGACCGAACTGACCTTAGTGCAAGTCGGAACAAGTTTAAATATAGAACTCAGGTGTTTATTACTTTACATATTTGCATATTTCCCATCAAACAAACTTATCTTGTGATCAGGCATAACTTTATGCCCACTTGCCTAATGTTGTGTTGGTCCCCTTTTTGCTGCCAAAACAGTCCTGACCCATTCAGCATTAACAGCATTAACTTCTTCAGCAATTTGAGTTTCAGCAGCTCGTATGTTAGACTAGCAGGCTAGCCTTTGCTAGCTGGCCACCCATGACCCTGTCAACGGTTCACCAACTGTTCCTTCCTTGGACCACTTTTCAAAGATACTGATCACTGCAGACCAGGAAACCCCACAAGAGTTGCAGTATTGGAAATGCTCAGATCCAGTCATCTAGCTATTACAATTTGGCCCTCGTCAAACTCACTCAAATCCATACGCTTGCCCATTAATCTTGCTTCTAACACATCATATTTGAGGACAACATTTTTACTTGCTGATTAACATATCCTACCCACTGATCGGTGCCATGATGAAAACATTCACTGGTCATAATGTTATAAAGTCCTAATTTTATGTCTGGTCTGTGTCTTACATTCCAGGGTTAATGTTAGTTCTCACTCTCCAGTGTTTTGTATTGGTTAAAGATTTATAATCACTTTCTTGATGTCACCCAGATGAGGACGGGTTCCCCTTTTGAGTCTGGTCCCCATCTAAGGGAGTTTTTCCTTGCCACAGTCGCTGAAGCTGCTTAGAGACAATGTCTGTTGTGAAAAGTGCTATAGAAATAAACTTGACTTGACTTGACTTGACTTGACTTGACTTGACTTGACTTATATATTTATCATTTTTGACTGCAGACATCCACCTGCTCATTCTTAAAATTTATCTAACCAGTCAATCACGTTGCAGCCGTGCATTGCATAAAACTGACTTGTAATGTTCCAAACAAACATCAAAATGAACGGATGTTTGTTTGGACATTGAAAAGCCTGGTTTGAGTATTTCAGAACTTTTGGTATCCAGGGATTTTCATTAAAATAAGAAAACACTTTGTTGTTAAGATATGTGATCACTGAAAATGGGCAGACTTTTCGAGTCAAAAGGAAAGCTACAGCATTTATCGTACGCCCTTACCCAAAACAACTTTCAGTTATCTCATTTATCCAACTAAGCAACTAGGCTCAAGGGCCCAGCATTGGCTGCTTGGTAGCGCTGGGATTTAAACCCCTGACCTTTCAATCAAGCAGAAAATAATTTCAGGTTGTACAACAGGTTAAACATTGAGGCACATAGGGCTAGAACAGACTCCCCACTCGCGTCCCACAAGGTTCGGTCCACTTCTGTTAACCACTCCTTCTATACTCAATTCCTTGGTGAGGGCAGATATGCTAGGGCAAGAGTAAGGGTTTTCGTACTGCTATACCGATATGATGATGACCCTCAACTCATTGCCTCCTTTCCTTCCAATAAGACACTCATGTATGTGCTTAGATCTCAGCATGTCTTCCAGACATCTCATCATGGATGGTTAAAACATCAGCTAAAACACAACCCCAGGAAAACTGAACTACTGTTCATCCCAGGTGATTCATCCCCATGTCAGGATCTCCCTTGACAATTGTTCAATCGATTCTAACACAACATTGGGTAACCATGGACACTCAGTTGTCAGTTTCTTCTCACAATGCTAATCTGACACCCTTTCAATCCACACAAGGTGTTCAGTTTCTTGCCATTTCAAGACAAAGGCTCTGACTACCATTCCTCCTGTACTCCCTCCACTGGTCTCCTTTAGCTGGGATCAGATTGAAAACCTAAAACAGATTAGCACAAAATTACATAAATGCACTTATCTCACCCCATACCACACCACGTTGCCTTCGATCATCTCCCACTGCTCTCCAACTGTCTCTCAGGGTAAAATAAATTCACGCATCATCACTCATCTCTGTTCTGGCACCTAGGAATGAACTTCTCCTAAATGTCTGAACAGCTGAGTCATGAGTAGGCTTCGAATTATGACTAAAGACCCACCACCATGCCTACTGCAATAGAGTATTCTTACTTTTACTCAGCGAGCTCTGCTACAGGAGTGCTATATCATGGCAGACTCTGCACTTGACCCCATCAAACTTGAATATGCAAATTATTTCACTTTTCTCTTATGTACTGTATATGTGACAAAATAAAGGTTGCTTTCTTTTATTATTATTATTACTCATGAATTATTACTCCCTGATTTTTAGTTTTTCTCCCTGACAGATGTTTGGACTGATTGGTCCTCATGATCTGTGACCTGCTGAACAAGTATCAGGATGTATTCAGCTCCTGAACTTTGGAATATCCTTCAATGACAGTGTTTGAGGCTCAGACACACTTTCCCAGGTTAGGTAGAATAAAGACATAACACATAACAAATATCATAACCCTGTAGAAGCATCTAGAGGTTGGGCCAGCTCCAGTCCCACCTCGCTAAGATTTCGAGAAAATGCCGACCCTGCAAGGATCCCGAGCCATTGAGAGATGGATCCAGTTGGATCCAACTTCATTTGTGGACTTTGAGGATAAACAACCTCTTAATCAGAGGTGGCAGGTAGCAAAGTACAAAATACTTAATTACTGTACTTAAGTAGATTTTTCTGGTATCAGTATTACTTCACTATTTCTTTTTCGGGAAACTATTTACTTTCATTCATTACATTTTTTTTACACAAATACGTTGTACTTCTTACATTTTCAAATCAAGTTTGTTTGTTAATTTGGTCAAAATCTTTTTTTCTTCTCATTGCACGCCGTTTTCAGTGCTGTTATTGCACAACATTTTCAATCCATTGGTGTATCATTTCCTGGCTCTCACGCACCACAGACGTAAGCTAGTTTACAAAGCTTACAACGAGCCAGACAGAAGGCGACAAGAAATATGGGGTTAACGTGGATGAGACAGAGGGTGTCAGTGATGTAAACATGACTGAGAACAGAGACATTCCTGATTACCTGATCATCATCATCTTTTCCCTGCTTGTGTTCTATATGGTGGATGTTCAGCCTGGATGCATTTATTAGAGAACAAAATGTGGAATTATTTTGTATTAATATATTAATATGATGTGAGGTCCAGCATGACACTAAAATAGGGAGTAACAAAGGCTATTTTCTTCTTGTCAGAGCCCAAACTTCTTTACTTTAACTTAACTGAAAAAGTATTTTCACTAGTCTTTGTTTCTTCTTTTACCAGAGTCTTTTAAAACATCTGTATTTTTACTTAAGTAAAGGATGTGTGTATTTTTGCCATCTCTGCTCTTAATCAATATTTAAAAGAACATTTGACATGTCAGATATCATGACATGACATTTGACTGATTCTCCATTATTGAACATTAAACAAGGTTCTGGCAAGGAGGAGTTGGTGTTGAATCTCAGATGTTGAGCTAATTTTCTGAGTTGCTCAGGAGTTCTCATTAACTCCAACTTACAGTATAATACGGTAGAAAGAACACTACTTAAAATCACACATTCCGGTGCTCATGATATTTCTCACTTTTCTATGTTTGTAATGTTTTTAAGGATTTATAATCACACTCTTGGTGTCACCCAAATAATGGTTCCCTTTTTGAGTCTGGTTCTTCTCAAGGTTTCTTCCTCATACCATCAAGCCACAGTCACCCCAGGTTTGCTCATCAGGGATCAATACACAAATATAATTGAATTTTGTTCTACATTCTGTAAAGCTACTTCGACACAGTGTCCATTTTGAAAAGCGATATCCAAACATTTTTGAGTTGTACTTGAATGTAAAGCTTTATAAGGACTTAATGTAAGCGTACAACAGCAGAAAAACACATGGGTTCCTCACCTGGAACTAAAATCTGATTCTATAGTGGGCATAATGTGATCAAAATTGGCTAGACAAGGTGATACTGGTCTAATATTCAACCATTTATACTCATTTTGATGTTGCTATTCAAATCTGATTAAGCTACAAGCAGCTTAATTGGCTGTAAATATTAAAATAAATACACCCAATCATGTTGCAGCTGCAGAATTGATATAAATCATGTAGGTACTGATTTAGTTTGTGTTCTCATCAAGCTTTAGATTTAAAAGATCTTAATTACTCTGATTTTTGCATGGATGATAGTGTCAGCAAGGCCGATTCGATTATCGAGTATGACTTCTGGCATCATTGGATTTATGGAGAAAAATAATCTTCTTGTGGGTATATGTGTTAAAAGTCAAAGAAGACTTGTCTTAGATGGGCTATAATCAGAATCCTCACTGGCATACCACAAGGCCCAGTACTTGTTCCTCTTCTGTTCTTCTACTGATCACCTGTTGAGGTTATATTGTTGCATGAGTTGCATTTATACGACTATACTACTCTATTGACACATCTTATTTCCTTTTCTACCTCAGACATTTATTATTTTAGCTCCAAAATCTGGAAACATATATATTCTACATATATTCACAGTGCCATATTTCTGCAATGTGGCCTTACAAAAAAAATGTTTAACAAGCCTTTTGTAGCTAAAAAAGCCAGTCATGTTGATCATGCACTAGAAATGAACCAAGCACTTTCTCAAGAGAATGCATTACTATAGCTTGAGAAATGGAGCATCCTTACAAATGGGGAACGAGGCTCCAATTGCAGTTTTTATATAATTTCCAGTCCATCTAACTCAGCCATGTTGGTTCTAGCTCAAAAAAAAAAAAAGAGGCAGCCAGATTAAGACCTTTAGCCTGTAGCACTCTTCAACTTCGGCTCTTGCAAGGTGTTCCGAAACCCATGGAAGATCGTTTTAAAAATGGCAAGCCAATCAAAGTTATACATTTGTAGAATTTTTTCCATCTTTTCAGCAGAGAATCGAAACTTAGTTCCTCATTTGGCCAACCACTTCCCACTGCATTCATACACACAGTTCTTTTTTTTTGACAAAGCTCACACACAGTCAGTCCTAAAGAAAAGATGTGATCTTTTGACCACAGTCTGGACACGTCCAGTGCACAGCCAACCCTATGTTTGCTTTCAACAAATAAAAAAAGAAAAAAAAAACGCCATTCGTAGCTGAAGGGAACAGAAGCAGCCCCCCTTTTTCTTCAAGGACTTTAAGGATTTTTTTATTATTAGTCTGAACTCAGGCTACAGCAAGAGGCAGTTTCAAAAGAAAGGTCTGAGAAAGTGTCTGAGATCAGCCAAGAAGCGTTACGAAGCTCTGAGAAAAAAATGAAGTGGTGGGAGAGGGCGGGGAGGGAAAGTGTGGAAAAGAAAATGGAAAAGTTAATGGTGGAGAAAGAAAGAGTGTATGAAAAACCAAGAGTGGAAAAAAAAAGTGGTGGAAATTTCCTCTGACTTGTCGTGTTAACCGTTTGAGAAAATTAACTGAACATCATGGTTTTTGACGCCATGTTTTTTTCAGGGCGTTGCATGACCTTCAGTAAAGCTTATTTCAGTAAATATCAACTGACACATTGATCATTTTGGTGGTTTATGTTACGAATTACTGATGTCAAGCAGCACAGATTTGCATCAAATGTAAGCCCACGTTTGATTCCATATATAATCCAATTTAAGGATACTGTAGATTGGTAAACTAAGAGCTGCTGCTGTAATCATAAAGACTGTCCTGGGTTCATCCCAGGACATTCATTGACAATATTCTCATACTAAACATCATTCAAGCTACTGTTTAAATATGTAGAAACTACCCTTCTGCTTTCCAGACCTGCCTAATCCATCCATGAATGGTGCACTCATCATTTGGTGGACAGTAAATGTAATTCGTTACAAAAGTTACGTAGCTTTTTTTTTTTGCCTATTTGTACTTTTAGTATTTTAATTTGGGAAGTCTTTAACCTCACTACATTTCAAAGTCAAACAACTTGCTTTTTACTCAATTACATTTTGAAGAATGAATTCACAAATTTGTATTTATATTTGTCACATTTATTTCTGAAAATTTGCCTCTGAAATCACATCACATATATACACTGACCAGGCATTACATTATGACATTATAACATTATTAAAATCACTGATTATCTCTTTATCATGGTACCTGTTATTGGGTGGGACCAAAAGGGGGACCAACACAATCTTAGGTAGGCGGACCTAATGTTATGCCTAATCGGTGGCCAAGTTTGTGGACACGTGACCATAAGGTTTGTATGTGATTTTTGAGCATCCCAGTACACATTTAGTCTCCATTTGCTGTTATTATAACCTCCATACTTCTGGAAAAGTGGTCTGATTTTTGAGGGTGCTTGTGGGAATTTGGTATCATTCAGGTACAGGTATGGTGAGGAGGCCTGGAGTGAAGTCAGTTTTCCAACTGATCCCAAAGGTTCTCGATAGGATTGAGATTTATAACAGGTCACTTAAAAGCAGCCACTGCAACCAGTGTAAACCATATGTTTATGTAGCTGTCTTGTCATGCTGGAGCAGCTTTGGGTCTTCTAGTTAAAGTGAAGGGAAAACTTCATGTTACGACGTCTCAAGACAATTAGGTGCCTTTAAATAAGTGGTAACAGTTTGGGGAAAAAGCGTATATGGCTGGAAAACTTCCAATACTTTTCTCCACATAGTGTAATTAAAATTAGGATAGAGTTGGCAGTCATTGGATTCTTTTTTCCTGCATGGAATCGCTCTGGCTTGTTTGAAATATTTAGCGTTGTATCCTTTTTTTTGGCAGGGGTGAAGGCGTCGAGCAGAGAGCAGCTGGCCATTTCACAGCTCCCGCTTTTATAAAACAATGCTGAAGTAATTATGTCTAATTACCTCCTAATCACTCCCCATGCGTCTCATATCTTTAATCAGCTCTTACCACCTACAATTCCAGACCCTATAAATGTGTGCGCAGCGTTCACAACACGTTACTGAGATTTACGTTCTAAGAGTTCTTAATGCTTTGTGTTCAAACTACAGCAGGGTTTTAATGTCTATTAACAAGTATTTTGACGAATGTTCAAAACCTGAAGCGCATTTGACCAAGGATAATGAAAGATTATGTGAGTCTTTAACAAAAAGAGATGTTTAAACATGATATTCGAATTCTCTTTCAGTTCAATGAAAGGTTTTTATAGGAATGAATAGATTTGTCTCACTTTTTGATAATATATTCTCTCAGTAAATTCAAAAGTTGCATTTTTTTACTGAAAAACTCCTTTATTATCGACTCCTTTTGAAACAATTTTGTAGTAACTACATTGTTATTAATAAAATAAAAAAAATATTGCCTGAAGAATGAAAAAAACAAAGCTATCAATTACCATGTAGCTACAAAATTAGCAGCCTCTTTGGCTGGCTAGCTAGCTAACATACTACAGTAGCTACTTACTATAAAGCAATAGCATTACTACTGAAGCACACAACAATTATAAACTATGATATAACAAAAAGATGCAGTTACAGTTTTTCTCGATTGCTAAGACACATTTCTTGAAAGCTGCTCTTCTTTTCTCTAAACTGTGAACACAAAACCCAATTCTCAAGCTACATTCACTTAGGAAAGGGGAGTACGGTGGAAGGCAAAGATTGATAAAACCTTGGTTCATATTGAACCACTCTCTAACCTGGAGGGCTCTGTGAAAACTTACATTGTCCCAAACAACAACATAGATGGGATGCTCATCCTGCTGCACTAACAGAGCATCTCGCATGTGATTGAGGAAAATGAGGAGCTGGTGAGTGTTGTAGGGCCCCAGATTGGCATGATGGTGGACAACCCCATGATTGCTGATGGCAGCACATAATGTGACATTGCCACCACGCTGACCAGGAACACCAACAATGGCCCCATGGCCAATCACATTATTGCCTCTCCTTCTCCTTTTGGTGAGATTAAGCCCAGCTTCATCCATGTACACGTATTCATGGGGTCTTTCCATTGCATCCAGTTGAAGAACCCTCTGTAGAAATAGATATAGTTTTGTAAGTGATACAGAAAAAGTGATTTAGGCCACTATAGTAAATCACTACTTAGAGTAATCAACATTGAATGTGTCTGGATATATGCCAACCTGTACATACTGGAATCTTTGCTCTTTGACTCTGAGTTGCGATCAAAGGGCACTCTGTATAGTTGTTTCATGCGCAGTCTGTTGCGCTTGAGGACACGATCAACAGTAGAGAGGCTGACACTGTTGATACCCTCAAAATTTACATGGTCCTCAATGATCTTCTGCTGAATTTCACTCAGTTTAATGGCATTGTTCTCACGGACCATATCAACAATTAGGGTCTCTTGGTGTGGGGAGAACATACCTGTCCTCCCACCCCCATGTGGCAGTCTTTCAATTCTACAAATAGAGAATATGGAGTTACCAAAAATATACATGGAATACTAGGCCTACAAACAGTTAGACCAACCTTCCATTACAATACTACTGTACATTGGTACAGTGATGTACTGAAACATATATTTACTTACAGTATACTGTGGTACAGTATATAGTCTGTCATACAGTAATAGCTGTCAACATTTACATACTGTACTATAATGTCAAAAAAAGGTAATTACCTGTTCTCTTCTCTAAATCTTCGGATTATGGTGGACACAGTGAATCTATTGATGTTTGGTTGTACTCTTTGTCCAGCCTCCCTCATGCTCATACCATGGACAAGAACATGGTCAATCACAGTAGCTCTGATTTCATCAGATATTACTGTTCTTTGTCTTCGCTGACCACCTTGATCTCCTCTCACACAAACTCTTTCTCTCAGATTTCTATCCATTGTAGGGTCTCACAAACCAGTGCTCTCTGAACTGGCTTACTCTATATGTTCCCTCACATCATTAGCCACAAGTGTGATCCATTTTGAGTTGTAGTGTTCAAGTGGTGTCACCTGTGCTTTAATTTTGTTTGACTTTTGTCACCTGTGCTCACCATTATGCAGCACGGGTGCATCACAATGAAAATGTGTTGGCAAGTTGTGTCTAAACAGGTGAAAAGTGCTTATGGTTTTGCCAAAAGAGTGATTGAGTCAATCAGTGGGTTCAGGCAACTGAGCATTTGGTTCAGACAATAGGGTTTAGTGTTTTAGCAATTAAGAAAAACTGTAAATGCCACACTCCATACTTTTCTTCTTCTATGGTAAACCCCCACGTGAGGTGATAAGAATCAGAAATAGCTATGCTATGCTATTTATATATTACTTTTATTTAACCAGGTAGAAACTCACTGAGATTAAAAATCTCATTCACAGGAGTGACCTGGCCAAGATGAGCAGCAATACATTCAGTTACAGACTTACACATCACAAACACAGTTAAAACAATTAAATTTCACAAATAAAGTTTAAAAACAGTTACATTTCACAGAGTCGTCTTCCAGTTGCCAAATAGCTACTTTGAACTGGTCCATGGAGAGAAGATTTTGCAACTTCAATTTCGATTGGATAAGATTCCAGTCAAACGGTGCTGCATACGCAAAAGATTTTTTACCCAGTTCAGTTCTAGCAAAAGGAACTGACAGCGTAGAGCAGTTTTGAGAGCGTAAAGAGTATTTCGTAACAGATTTCTGCTGCGTTAAACTGCAAAGGTACGAAGGTAACATCCCCAAGATAGCTTTATAAATAATTATGTACCAGTGAATTTTTCTCCTACTGAACAGAGAGGGCCAGCCCACGCCTTTTATACAAGGTACAATGATGCACAGAAGATTTACAATTTAGTATAAACCTTAAGGCACCATGATAAACAGCATCTAAGGTAGAGAGAATGGAGATTGGAGCAAACTGATATACTACGTCACCATAATCAAGTACAGATAAAAAAGTAGCAGAAATCAATTTCTTTCGCGCATTAAGTGACAAACAAAACTTGTTCCTAAAATAAAACCAAGAGCCAAATGATAAAGCATCATCGACAATGATGCCAAGGTATTTGTACTCTTTGACTAATTTAATCATTGATCCTTGTAGTGTCTGAAGAGAAATCAAATTACCTTCCAGCTTCTTTGAACCTGAGAACACCATATATTTAGTTTTATCACTATTCAAAACAAGCTTTAAATTAAAAAGCCGTGACTGAATGACTTTAAAAGCTAACTGAAGTTTACACAGAGCTTGCTGCACAGAGAAAGCACTACAGTACAGGACAGTGTCGTCTGCATAAAAATGGAGATTAACATCTTGTATTGCATGATCAAGACTGTTAATATAAATAGTGAATAAAAGGGGCCCCAACACAGATCCTTGGGGAACACCTTTAGCAGTAACTAATGAACCAGATAAACATCTTTCAATTTGGACACATTGAGTTCTTCTACTTAAATAATTTTTGAACCAAGAAATTATGTAATTTGATAAACCAACACTTTTCAATCTATGCAACAGTATGTCATGGTCCACCATGTCAAAAGCCTTAGATAAATCAATAAAAAGAGAGGCACAGAAATTACCTTTATCAATTAATCCCACTATGTCATTTAAAACTTTCAAAACAGCTGTAGTGGTACTATGATTTTTGCGGAATCCGGATTGATTTATAGACAGCACTTTGTTTGTATTCAAATAACAAGTAAGCTGTTCACTAACAAAATGTTCTAAAATCTTAGTTAAAACACAAAGCTTTGAAATTGGTCTGTAGTTATCTAACTCCGCAGGATCTCCCCCTTTTAACAGAGGTAATACAAAAGCTGATTTCCATATTTCTGGCACAACACCAGTATTTAGTGAGAGATTAAAAATTAATGGGGAAGTAATAATATCTGCAGCTAATTTCAGATATAAGGGATCCACATGATCAGGGCCTGGTGACTTATTTGTGTATAGTGATCTGAGTGCTTTATAAACATCTGAGTTCTTGATTTGTTTAAACCTGAACTCCTCCTTTTTTAAATGACTTTCTGCATTCATAAAGTCTGAGTTACAATCCAGACATGTATTATTTTGAGTGTCAAACAAAGCGCCAGATGCAACAAAATGATTGTTAAAACAATTGAGCATCTGCTCTTTATCTGAAATACTAGAGGAATCCATATTTATACATGAAGGAAAACTAGAGCTAATCTTAATTCCTCTTAGCTGTTTTATATTCTCCCAAAATTTCTTCGGATTATTTGAGTTAGCAGTATTTGCAATAAAATAATCAGCCTTAGCTTTTCTAATAGCAGCTGTACATCGATTTTGAAGCTGCCTGAAACAGATCCAATCTGAGCATGAGTTGGATTGTCTAGCTATTGCCCACGCAACATCACGCTCACGAATAAGAGCAGATAGAGTTTCAGAAAACCAAGGGTTATTTCTACCTTTAACTCTAAATTTTTTAAACAGGCGTGCTTATTGATAGACAATATTAAACCTTCATAAAAAAAATCCCAAGCAGACTCAACATCGGGAATAAGAAAAATCCTGTCCCAGTCATACAGTGCTATATCAAAGAGAAAACCTTGCTCAGTAAAATGTCGCAAACATCGCCTTGTAATAATACGAGGCTTATACTTCGGTAACTTAGTATCCCTAACTGTAGCAATGACGCAATGGTCACTAACATCATTAGCAAATACTGAGGCTGAAGAGTACTTATGGGGAGTGTTGCTAAAAATTAGATCAATTAATGTGGACTTTTTAGGATCCTTCAAATTTGGTCTGGTAGGAGTCTCTACTAACTGAAAAAGTGAACTTTTCATGCACGTATGCAACTCCTGCATGCGTGTTGCTGCTCGTAGTCAAATCTTTCGACTATGGTGACTGGTATTTTTTTGAAGATCCAACTATATGTATGTAAGGAAGCAGACTATCACATGGGCCTTGTTATGATTCATTACCATTCAACAACCTAATATATCAAACTAAAAATGTCTATTAAACATCATGAGCCATAAAATAAGACCATACAAATAAGATCATTTACTATTCAATATTTTGAGTATGTACTATTCAATCTATAGAATATATACTATTCAATCTACTCAATTTTTATAGTATGTGCAATTCAATCTATAGAGTATATAAACTCAATCCATTAAATATATATACTATGAAACCTATAGAGTATATATTATTTAATCTATAGTGTATATATTATTCAAATGATAGTGTATTTAAAACTCAGTTTATAGAATATACACACTTTTGTCTATAAAGTATATATATTTACAGCTTGACCTTATTTATCTCATTCGTACAGCTGAGCAGCTTGCTGTGGAGCCCAGGGGAGCCCAGGGATGGAAGCTTGTTGTGTGTGGGATACCACATCCCCCCCATACACTATTCAATCTTCAGTGTATATAAACTCAGTCTATAGAATATACCTGTATGGGTTGTATATTCTATTCAGTCTTTAGAGTACATGGAATTAAATATATAGTGTGTATAATCAATCTGTCACTTATATACTATTCAATTCATATATATATATATATATATATATATATATATATATATATATATATATATATATATATATATATATATATATATATATATATATAGTCTATTGTATATCGAGTATATCTATGCACAACTAATTGTGCATTATATGCAGTTATATTTATTTTTTTGAAATACAGCCCTATGTGGTGAGACAGGAAGTGACTCCCCCTTAAAAGCTCTAATAGTGGTTTCGTGCTCATATTAAGAATCCAGATCTGTTTATTACTTAATAACTTGGGATATGTGGCTGATGTTTTGCAGCATTTGCATGCCAGTGAGCCTCAGACACCAATAACTCTAGATTAATAGACCACGCTTAGGGAAATAGGATAATTTTTCCTTTCAACTATTACTTTAAATTGACCTTTATTATCTCTGGCTTAAAAAAGTGAAACTATTACAGATATGAGCGTAAGTCCAAAGCTGCTCCGTGAAAGCAGAGTAAATCTGCAGGTTGAATAAACAAAAAGTATTCTTAACACTGGAAAATGTCCCGTCAGCAGAAAAAGATAAAGCCAAAGATTCGCTCAACCGAGCACAGCATGTGTTTCAATTCACTGCAATTAAATGCATGGGAATGAAATTACCCTTCATCTTCCTCCTGGATTTCCTTATGGATTTCTTCATGGCAAAATCTGCAATGACTTTCACACACAGCGATGCTCGCAATAAACCTGGTCTCATTGCCAGCAAGAAGCATGAGCTCAGATGACTCCGTAGGATGAGACCGTTTTCACTCGCCAGCAGTAAAATGATGCATTATTTTCATATTAACCCTCAAATGCCTGGAATCTGCTGCACCTGATCATGCAATATTTATTCATTTAAACAATTTTGTATATACAGTATATACAGTGAATTTATATGTTTATTAATACTTATATGTATATACATAAACTACATCCCATTCCACATTTAAACTACGTCCATGCTTATACGTTTTTGTTTGAAAATGCAGATGTTTCTCTCTATTTTGTTTTTTCTCTCCACACTGAGACGCCATTTTTAGTCAACGAAACATATCTTATTAAAAAAATTGGAGACATGGTTTATCTGTAATAAATAGACATTCGGTGCAACCCAGATGAGGACGGGTTTTCCTCTTGAGTCTGGTTCTTCTCAAGGTTTCTTCCTTATGCCGTCTCGGGGAGTTTTTCCTTGGCACAGTCGCCACCAGCTCAATCATCAGGGACAAACTTACACTTATAAAAAACATTTCATAATTTTTTGAAAAACCACATTATCTGTGTAAAGCTGCTTTGAGACAATGTTCATTGTTAAAAGTGCTACACAAATAAAAATGAATTGAATTGAGACATTTGAAGACCAATTTTAGGTCATGTGACGGTGCCTTTCCTCGTTTTTAGTATTCAGGTAAGCTGGTGCAGACGTAGTCCCTATTTTCTGCTATATAAATATCCATTCTTCTGGGAAGATATTCCATTAGATTTTGGAGTGATTGTGGAGATTTGTGCTCATTCAGCCACACGGTTGTTTGTAAAGTCATGTAGGGTTCAATAGGGTTGAGGTCAGAGCTTGATAGTAGGAGACCTTCCACTCCAACCCATGTAAATCTTCATGAAGCTGGCTTTGTGCACAGGGACAGTGTCATGTTGAAACAGGTTACAACTGAATGGAAAGGTTCATGCTACCACTTCCAAAGACAACTGTGTGCCGACAGATTTTTGGTAACACTTTGAGTAAGAACCACAAAAGCCAAAAGCCCTTACACTTTTGTCCATATAGTGTGGATTGCTTATACTGTATGAAGGCTAAATAATTAATAACTGGTGTACATTAACTCCAGGTGTATTGAAGGATTGAATTTGACTTTATAACATTTTGGAATGTGCCATGTCACCCTAAATAGGTAGCTAGATATCTCAGTACTCAATTATTCCCTAATATCTTAGTAGTTAGTTTTCTTTTCTATTTGTAGACCAGCTTCTAACCTGCGATGGCTTAAACTCAGAATCACAGACTTACATTTTAATATCTGTTCGTTCATGAATATATATGAAATTATTCCTAATAGTCTATTCTCTACAATACAGATGGTTTCTAAAACCGTGGCGTCATAATGATGAGATTAAGGGGTCTATTAAGGGGACCAATTATTATTGGTAGGGAACCAATGAAGTCCTGGGTGTAAAATACAGTGTTGGTAATGAGACCTAAACCACTTGGATGATCAGTGAGCAGAACTTTGCATTGATTTTCAGGCTCTGTTAGAGGACAAGTATTGCAAAATGCAGGCCACCAAAATACAGGACAATACAGAGTTTTTCATTTTTATTTGATTCGCATATTTTGGATGTGTTCACATCCGCCATGGCTTTGAGTGCAGCACTTTGAGAAGAGCTTGTGCCCTAATTTCTCCGCACACTTGACATTTTTCTGTTTGACCCAGTCCGCTCGTGACAAAGTGGGCACTTGAGCGTACAGTGATGATGAACAATGATGGATGAGGCATTAGCTGCTGCACTGGTCTGCTGCTCGCTGCTTGCTTGAGCCTACGCACAGGAGCATTTTGGGCAAGCCCTCATGGTCGGGACTCATCCTGCAGCTGTCCTCCGCAGATGGACAGACTCTGGCTGCCAGGCGCGGTGGAGCGCTTTTGACGTGAGAATGCTTCAATATTGGATTTTAAGAACTCGAACCGACATAAGCATTCAGGGCTGATTGATGAAACATTGTTAGACTGACAAGCGGGTGAATACAGTCAAAGGATCCATGACAAAATCCCTCATGGAATGGTCTCTATTGCAATTAATGTCATTTTATTATAAGCCTCCATGATATTTCTAAAAAATAAATAAGAAAAATATACAAATCCGAATGCTTCGGATCCCTGCGTATTCATAAAGGGAGACAAATCCCTAATTAAAAGTGAAGGAAAAAAATGTTATGGAATAAACTAGGAACTAAATTTATGATTATGATGCATTGATTTCCAAATCCGAAAGAATCAGAAACAGAAAGAGCTTTATTGGCAAGTATGTTTGCACTTACATGCGATTTGTTTTAGTGATAGAAAATCTTCCAGTTGCACATTAGATTGC
Organism: Silurus aristotelis; assembly: GCF_946808225.1. Classification (NCBI taxonomy): domain Eukaryota; kingdom Metazoa; phylum Chordata; class Actinopteri; order Siluriformes; family Siluridae; genus Silurus; species Silurus aristotelis. The sequence goes on from NC_139579.1 coordinate 11,478,295, forward strand.
ATACAAAAGATACATTTTATTTTATTTAATTACATTTAATTAATTGTATTATACATTTATTATATATTATAAATTCTTTTTAAAAAGTCAAATAAAAGTGCACATTTTTTCAATTTAAGAAATAAATTAATAAAATGTATTATTGCACAGAAAAATACAGAAATAAATAAATAAAAAGTGTTAATTCTCATATAAATATTTTTAAAACTCACAATCCAGAGAGCATTGTTCATTGTTTAAGTGTTCATGAGTGAGAATTAATGGGTCAAGAAACCTTTCTTAGGAAAAATAAAATGGTATATGGTTCGGATGTGAGGCTCCCCAGTGATTTTTCGGAGAGCCCTTTTCCACACTCTGGATGTATACAGTTTTTAATTCTTTTTCTTTTTTTTTCCCTAACCACCGTTTTATCCTCAAGTAAAAAGATTAAATTTAAACTCGAGGAACACGAGGTTCTCATATTTCATTGAGGTTTGGATTATATTTGGATCTGTCTCTTTGTGTATGAGCCAAATGCCTGACTTACACAAACAATCTCCCATGATTGAAAGCGCAGACGTGGTCTCCTACGATCTACTCAGATCTTATCAGATCTAATCAGATCTAATCAGATCTACTTAGCTAGTCAGATGAGCATGTAACACTCTTAAAATCATCCTCTCCCTTTAACCTGTACTTCAATATGTAAATTGTGATCTTTACCAAAACGTACAGACGTGTTCATGCAACTCACACACACAGACACACACACGCACATGCTCATGCACGTACTATACCACCTGGCCAGGTCTCCAGAATGAGGTCTTGAGGGAGTTGTAAGGGTTTCCGTTTCGAATCCGGTTTCATTACTGTACATCTGTCATCACAGGAGCTGGCGCCGAAGCCCAGGCTGCATTCAGCCCCGAAAGTGGTTTAAATACTTCAGCACATCTGTCATAGTTCAGCCCACACACTCTAAAGACAGCGCGAGCAACGGAACAAGGAAACTCCATTATCACCCTGATCTCCCACTCTCTCTCTCTCTCTCTCTCTCTCTCTCTCTCTCTTTCTTTCTTTTTCTCTCTTGCTATGACTCTCTTTACCCTTTTGCTGACTTATTTCGAATCCTGACAAGGTGCTGACCACACTTTCTCAACCTCTCCTTGCACAAAGAAACTAAAGTTTCGACTCGATAAAAATGAAGACAATTGAAAGTTTGAGCGAAGCGTTTTAATTCCTCGACAAACTCAACAAAATTTTCCTCGTCCATATATGTAAAATAAAATAGGTGTAAAAAGTCTGGAGAGCATCTTGAAGGCTGGCTATTTAGGAAATAAACAGGAGCTTCATTTACACTATAAAGTTGTTTTTCAACTCTAAATTCAGTCCCATTGGAATGCAGAGCAGACTGTGTGTGTGTGTGTGTGTGTGTGTGTGTGTGTGTGTGTGTGTGTGTGTGTGTGTGTGTGTGTGTGTGTGTGTTTACTTTGAAGCATGTCTAGAACAGGAACGGAGCCTAACAGACACTCTTCCAGCACTTCTTTTCCACTGCGGGATCCATTCCAGCATGGTGGAATTTCTAATCCAAATCCAAGATGCTATTTTCTGATTTTAAACGGTTGACGTTCCCTAAATTTCAGGTGCAAAGTTGATTCGAACACATTAGTGGTATGCTGTCAAGGAGTAGAGCGTCAAATCCTGCAGGACAATAATAACGAAACAAAACTTTAGGAGTTCGTTTTTGGCTTGTGTACCTTCTAGTTATTAAATTCTTCATGTGAAAAATTATAAAAGACGGTTATTTTTATTTTCTACTAATACTCCAGAAACAAACGACAGCAAAATAAGTCGTTTTCCTGTTTCTTTGTTGATGCACGGAAAAGAAAATCAAAGGGAAACTAAAAGAGAAAAGATCTTGATTTTTTTTTTTTTTTGTCTAATCAGGAAAATGACCTGTTTTTTCCACAGTTCTGGAGTTAACAAGAAAATAAAAATTCGTTTTTTAAATTCTTTCTAAATAAAAAATCTAATTTAAAATTATATGACCAGAAGGTATACGGAATTTTTTTCCCCCAGATTTTTAGCCCTTCTTCTAATCTTTCTCCTTCCCTACCATCTTTTTTTTTTTTTTTAGCAATTATATTTCTTCCCTTTCAAAAAATTCTGTAAACAAAATACATTGTGTTTTTCCAAAAGATATTCCTTTAATTCTTTTTTGTGATGATTCAAGGATCCGAATTAGTCTTTGAGTCCTTATGCTCGATTGAAGGGGCGGAGTCAATCCAGAAAAGACCACGCCTATCAGTGTGATCGGCCAGCGGAACATAGTATTTATTGATTTGCAGGATCTGTTGTGCTTTTTAATTCCTCTCACGTGTGTACATATACTTTATGAGCAATAGTATTGGGACATCTGAGCCTTCCTGCCATTTGTGGCTCTTCCACCACACTGTTACCACAATATTGAAGGTATGCTCTACATGGGTTGGAGTGGAAGATCTCCTGCAATAGAGCTCTAGAACCCTAATGCACACATTTGGGATGAATTAGAACACTGATCACCCTTCACCTACATCAGTACCTGACTTTATTATGATCCGTTAATGATTTGAATGAGCACAAATCACAGCAGGAAGACTTTAAAATCTAGTGGAACCCCTTCCCAGGAAAGTGGAGATGATTATAACAGCAAATGGACACTAAATGTGGAATTGGACATTCCAAAATTTTATAGTCAGGTGTCCACAAACTTTTTTCCATATAGTGTATAACTATTGCATCTGGAGGTGAAAGAAAAAGCAAAAAGACAAAAAGATTAATAGGGAACAAATTTTCCTGCACAGGACATTTAATGACAAGGTTGCCAGATTGGGCTTTTCTAAAAAAAAAATTTTTGAACAAATAATCCGAATGAAATCAAATCCATTTTCTTTGTTTGGAACTTTGCAACGATTAGAAAAAAGAGGGAAATCCATAAATCCTTAATACACCAATCAGGCATCACATTATGACCACCTGCCTAATATCGTGTTTGTCCCCTGTTTGCTGTCAAAATGCAGTTTTGTCGGATCGGACAACACAGACCAGCCTTTGCTCCCCACGTGCATCGGTGAGCCTTGACCGCCCATGACCCTGTCGCTGGTTCACCATTGTTTCTTCCTTGGACCACTTTTGATAGATACTGACCACTGCAGACTGGAAACATCACACTAGAGCTGCACTTTTGGAGATGCTTGCACCATGTCGTCTCAAAAAAAAAAACTTGCTCAAATCTTTATGCTCACGAATTTTTCCTTCTTCTAACACATCAAATTTGAGGACAAAATGTTCCCTTGCTGCCTAATAAATCCCACCCACTAACAGGTGCCATGATGAAGAGATAATTAGTGTTATCTGCTAGTTAGGCATATTTTAATGCTAGCGTTATAGACGTAGAATCTTTTATTTAAGAACGGCTCGTTGTCCATTGAGATGTATTAAGTTACCTGTTGATGGATGAGCTTCGATGCTGCATGCTCTCGATATCAGATCTCAATCTAAGCCACCAGGTTATTGATTTCATCTATAGTATAGATTTATGATATCGCACACTGTTTGCATGGATTATTAATTTTTTTATTCCTTTTTTTTTTAAATAACTGTCATAGGAAACATTGATGCATCAGGATGTGATTTGGAGCTGAATTTATCTTGAAGTGATAAAATTAGTGATCCTGCCCTTCTTCCCTCCGTGGATCTTCCCACTTTGTCCAGGTCTTCTGATCCTCTGGATAGTGTTCTATTTGACTGGAGGCCACTCTGTGCAGCTTGGGATGGTTTCTCATCAACACCTTGGGTGGTTCCATGAAATTCCGGAGTAAGAACGGGTGCTTTGAGGATGGATTGGACTGTAGTTAATGTCAACAGTCTGCTACACTGACTCAGGACTACTTTTTGCTTCTGATCATCATCACTGCACCCCACAACATTGTAGCCTGCATTGAAAGTCAAGTGCGATTGCCTAATGACTTAATCTAGTTTGAGGCTATGTTGTTATTAATGTCGGTCTTTCCCATTAAAATCAGTTGGCAAACTGATGGAATTATGATGCAAGTGGGGTCAAAAAATCCGTTATTTCTTTATCTGAAACTAAGACATAATTTCACTTAATCATAGACACTTGAAACATTTTATGACCATATGATTAATAAATTGTGCCAAATTTGATTAAATCTTAGGACATTTTTTTTACTCCATTCTCTGATCATGTATTTTATTTAAATAGCAAAACATGACATGCATCATACCAACCAACCGGATTAACAGCACTTTATGCATCATCATTGATTCAAAAAGCATCATTTGATAAAATTAGAGCACTCTATATATAAAAACAGTGCTTGCTAATAAGGAATCAGCTTCCCCTTACAGGCTGTCACTTTTAAAGCTGGAGAGAAAGAAGAAGGGAAAAAAGGAACGAGTGAAAAAACAAACAAAAGAAAAAACATTATAAAATGTGTTTTGTTCACTTTTTTGTTCATGGAACGAGATAACAGTTTTGGGGGAAAAAAGGACGGAAGGAAGGAAGGAAGGAAGGAAGGAAGGAAGGAAGGAAGGAAGGAAGGAAGGAAGGAAGGAAGGAAGGAAGGAAGGAAGGAAAACAAGAAGAAAAGCAAGGAAAAAAAGACGAAGGAAGGAAGAAAGGAAGAAAAAGAAGAGAGAAAGGGGAAGGAAAGGGGGAATGAAAAGAGAGGAAAGGAAAAAAGGAAAAACAAAGGATATAGAAATAAAGAAAAAAAATAAAGGGAGGGAGGAAGAAAGGAGGGAAGGAAGGAAGGAAGGAAGGAAGGAAGGAAGGAAGGAAGGAAGGAAGGAAGGAAGGAAGGAAGGAAAAACAAAAGAGGAAGGAATGAAGAAACAACAGTTAATGACAAGGTTGCCAGATTGGGCTAAATAAAAAATTAAAAAAACTGCCAAAAAGATTTCGTTTTAGAGCAAATAATCTAAACAAAATCAAATCAGTTTTTCTTGTTCAGTACATTGCAAGGATTTGAGAAAGGAAAAGGTGTCCATAATATGTATAAAATACAAAGCAAATGTTGTTAAATAGTTTTGGGTGATTGCTTTAACAGTTTTTGTCCAAATGCACCAAAAGTATGTAATTTCACTCAGATTTTCCGACTTGCCAACAGGAACTACCGGTGTGAAAGCACCACTCTGAGCAGAGGAGAAAAATTGGTTGAGCTTTTTAGTTTACTGTGCATGGCTTTTTCTTTTTTTTGTTGTTGTTGAGTATAGCATGTCCTTTCTACACAGCAGCCAGTCACGGCCTGAGCTGACAGGCGCTCGAACACATAATTCAGCTTTATTAATGCTGTTTGTCTTCATGAGCTCTCATTAATCTGCATGAATGATGGGCGCGCTCAGGTTCGACGGGGACAACAGGAGACAAAGCGGACTAATCAAACACACAGCCTGCGAGGAAGCCACTGACCTCGATCTCCACGCTCTGGCACTAAATAATTCCCTACACTAACTGACAAATCGGAGTGCGTCCTGCTCTCGGAGTGCGCAGTGTTCAAAAGCCGACAGCAACTCAACGATCATCTCTCGCTCTCGCTCGATACGTCTCTCTCATAATCCCCTCATTCTTTTCCACGCTGGGTGTAGATGCATGCGCGGAGTTACAGCAAAGATTTGTCGTGACGCCTCGAACGGCACGCTTGTGTCCTGGACAAGGCCAAGCGCACCAAAGACCACAAATAAACGCACATTTGTACAGATATAGCTATTGATGCCAGCTCTTGCTAAAGTGCTAACCCCGGGAGCTGTTTTACAAAAAGAGAGAATGAAAAATACTCGCATTTGTGGGTGATTAGGACAAATCGCTCCTCTATGTGAATGTCATTCCATTTAAATGCTATCACCTGTTCAAATATCGATCATTTCTTTTATTAGCATAAAATCCAGAGATAGTAAAAGATTATAAAAACGAATGCAAGTTCTCGTCTAATTACATCTATTCAATTCATTTTTATTTCTAGAGCGAGAGAAGAGAAAAGCTTGAGAGCAACCAGACTCAAAAGGGAACCCGTCCTCATCTTGGTGACAACAAATGTCCATTTATTACATCATTGTTGAGCATTTATAAGTGATTAAAGGCAACCTGTGGTCCGGAGCTAGTGTAGTAGACTGTTGATATTAACTACAGTCCAAATCCATCCTTAAAGCTCCCCTGGATCCCCAGGCTGTTGATGTGAAACCATCCCTGTTATATATAGACAACAGAATTGGGACACCAGACTTTTCCAGCCATATATGGTTCCTCTCCAAAGTTCTTCCTCCATCTTTGGATGTGGTAGCATGAAATCTTTTGAACTAAAAAACCCAAACCTGCCCCAGCATTGCAATACCCCTTTTCAAAAATAAGCTCCATGAAGGTATGGTTTACATGGGTTAGACCAAAAGATCTTGAGTGGCCTGCTATAGAGTTCTGACCTCAACCCTACTGAAAACACTTCGGTATTAAACTGGAATGCTGACTGCACCCAAGGCCTCCTCACCTTCCATTAGTAACTTCTTTTCTAACTAAATGAGCACAATTCTCAAAGCAAATGGGATCTAAATGTGGAATCGGATGTTCACATACAGTATATGAGACTAATATACAGTACCCAGACCTCAATATATGGCCCCTATTTAGTAACTAAATCAAAAGAAAAGAAAAAAATCTTGAAACTGCTCCATAAAACCAAAAGGTATGTGATACGAGGTGGTGTTTCGAGACTAGTTTTGTAACACACCAACAGATGGCCTCACAAGGCTGTACACGCAGTCACAGGGAGCACCGACCTTCATAAGTCAGTCACACAGAAACAAGATCTCACTTTTGCACCCACCGAACTCACCAGATTTGGCTACTGCGGACCTTTTGCCGAAGATAAGGATCCGGCTCAAAAGTCGCCATTTTGACACCATTTGAAGACATCCAGTGCGAATTACAGAAGGTGCTTGACACGCTTCAAAAAGAAGATTCAAGGACACTTCCAGAAGTGACAGGAACGCTGGGAACGCTGTATCGCTGTGCAAGGGGACTATTTTGAAGGTGTGTAAATGTAGATAAATAAAGTACTTTCCTGTTAAAACTTTTTGATAAAACCTTTTATCTGTTTATTACCCAGTCGCCAATCCTCTTCGAGACGAACCACAGTAATACCACATACCCAGAGACAAGGCTTGACCTTTAAAAGGTTTCCAATTAACACCATCAGTAAGTGTCAACCTTCATAATACTTTGCTTAGCATGGAGATGGTCATTAGCCGAACACAACAGGAGCACGAAGCTGAAACAGTAAGTAAAAGCAGACATTAAATGCACTGGATCAGGGATGGAGGAACCACATATCAGTCCAGTTTCATTCTCAGAGCTCTGAATTTCACATTCCAGCCTTTAATTTTCAGAAGATTTGATTAGGTGATCAGCGGTTTCAGATTGAGATTTGAATTCCATAAGCACAGTCTGTTTAAGGAAATTTTTCGGTTTTATTTGTGCAGAACTTCAATTAATTGCTAAACACAGGCTACTGTTTTTAAATTTTCTGCGCTTTTTAGGCTACTCTGTGGTTTATTTTGCAAAAAAAAAAACTCCAGTTAACATGATCGTGGATCGGCTCAATTTGTTGATTTGGAAATTCTGAGCTGAGGAGCTAAGAATGTATCACAAACGGAGGATGCAATATCTACTGTAGGATCTAGGAAAGTCCAAAAAAAACGAGTCCGGATTGCGCTGATTTGTTTAGCTTTAACAACACAATTTGTTTTACCACAGGGCACACTTCACCTCTCCGCTCCGGGGAAAGTGTTAGGAAAGTGTTAACAGTCTATGAAAGCAACAGAAAAGATGCCAAGAATGATATTGTATTGCAGTTGATTGTGGACTTGTCTAGCATGGAATAATTTCAGTTCCGGATAAAGTACACGTGAGTTAAAGTAGAGATACACTCTGTAAAACATTAAAAGTAAAAGTGCTCCCTTTAAACTTTCACTTGAGTAAAAGTACAAAAGTATTTGCCTTCAAATGTCACTCAACACAAGTAACACAAGTGTTACTCTCAGCACACCAATTTATTAATAGAAAACTCAAAACCTTTATCGCACAAACACTTAATTATTGTTCACTAACAATTAGCTCAATACATTTAGCTAATCAACATCCCTCCAGTGAGGACTCATACCCAATTTTTATCCCTATATCGCTCTCCATGTAGACGATTCAGGCCTTGAGAAAATATGAGACTGGAGTTCTGCATCAGCCTGTTACAAGCAATAAAAATAAATTAAATAAAACAATAAATGTTTCTAGGTTGTCCCCACAGATGTCAAACTGTATATTAGTATAACTGAGATTCCACAGAAGAGGACGGTAGGGGGAAGAGGGGGGAGATGAGGTATTGTGGGAGTGGGGGATAGGGGGGTTAGTTCCGCACCCAAACTAATTCATGTATTGAGTCTATAAGAGTTTATGGACCAGTGAACTGTAACTTGCAGTTTACAGCTTTCCAATGTTGCCATTTCAGAATAATAAAGCTGCCATTTTTCACCTCCACATTTCTCCACAGCTCAGCTAGCTAAATGCTACAAATATTAGTGTATATATTTACAAGGGTGCTCGGTGTTCGCGAGTAATAGAGGCTGATTTATGAGAGTGCAAGCTTCCAAGCCACAGTGTTTAACCTAAGAATCAGCAGGCCATCAAGATGTAGAAGAGGCTCTTTCAGAGCAGTATATATTATCATTCAATCAGGGCGGCGCACACACTCAGGCCCGATTAAATACCACCAGAAGAAAGAAGGTCTAGATCCCTCATGAGTCAACTGCTGAACTCTTATATTTCAAGTTGATGTGTTAGAAGCAGAAAAAATATAAAATATTCAAAGAATTAAGTGACTCAGATCAAGAGCCAAATTGTGACCCGTATTTAATTGAACTTAAATTTGTCTCTATAAATCTATTCCTAATGAATGGTGTTGAAAAGACATCCTGAGACGATATTAAGAAGAAACCTTGAGAGGAACCAGATGCAAAAAGTTTATCTGAGTGACAACACATATTCATTCATCAATGCTGAGGTTGATCAACCTTTGGATCCGAAGGTCATAAGTTCAAATCCCAGCCACACCAAGTTGCCACTCCTGGGTCCCTGAACAAGCCCCATAACCCTGTAGCTGCTCAGTTGTATGGAGTTGTATGAGAAAAAAATTTAAGTCAATCTGGAGAAGGGCATCTGCCAAATGCCATAAATGTAAATGTAAACTGTTCATTGATGGACACTTGGGTTAAAAGTGGTTAATGGTAAGTACCTACTAAAAGTGGCCCAAGGAAGGATAATTGCTGAATAATCATATAGCGGGTCAGTCATGAGCTTTCAAGGTTTACTTGAGAGGCTAGCCTGTTTGGTCTTATCCTAGAGAAGAGCTACTGTAGCACAAATTATCTAATGCAACTTACTATGCAAGCAGACCTCAGCTTCCTACAAATCCACCATTTTGCAAGGTTTCAAGTTAGCCCTAATTTAAACAAAAGATTTTGAATCCATTTAGCAGATTTCATCACGCATCAATTCTTACACCAATTCCTAATCAATTGCAATTGCCAAGTGTCATCTGGGTAGGAAAACTCACCAAACCCTACTTCCAAATATCTCATTTATACATCTGAGGGTTAAGAGACTTGTTCAAGGGCACAGCAGTGGCAGAATAGTAGTGCTGGGATTGAAACTAATCACCTTCTGATCAGACATCTTCAACCTATTGGAACATCTTCCCAGAATGGTGGAGGTTATTATAAGAGCAAATGGGGCCTTAATGTGGAATAGGATGTTTAAAAACTTAGTGGTCAGGTGTCTACCAACCTTTGTCCATACAGTGTATATTTAACTGTCCTTAATCATAAGAGGTAAGATATAGACCAAGACTTGGGGGCATTCTAGACAGGTTAGGAGGAGTCAGAGTCATAATATGACTCAAAATTAGACTTGAAAAGGAATTATAATGTCTATCATTAAAGTTTTTTTCAAATAAGAGCTTAATTCCACTTGAGGAGGGCTAAAGTGGGCTTTTTTTACTTATCACATGTACATTACAGCACAGTGATATTCTTTCTTTGTATATCCCAGCAATTTAGGGTCAGCTATGATATAGCACCCTCGAAGTACAGAGGGTTAAATGCCAAGGGCCCAAAAGTGGCAGCTTGGGGATACTGGGGATTGAATCCCAAACCTTCCGATCAGTAACCCTACCACTTCCACCTTCGCACTTTCCCCTTCCCCTCAGACCTTTATTTAACTTTTGGCAGAAACCCATATCCAATTCTTTAATGTATAATGTACATCTGAGGGTAAAGGGATTTGCTTAAGGGCCCATCAGTAATTTGAATTAATAAACTTCTGATCAGACATTTACTTTCTCAAACCCTTCCCAACAAAAGTCAGAAGTGGGATTGGAACTCAAGCCTCTAAAGGAGACTGCAACCTGATCGTAGCACCTCAAACAGCTTGGCCACCCTGCTGTACTGCTGAGTTTTTATGCCCAGGGGTATATTTTTTATCCCAAACTAATTCACAGCACTGTCACTGTGTTAACCACAGTAAGAGTTAATAAGCACCTTGCAGTGCAAAAAAAAAAAAAGAAGAGGTCTATAGCGGAAGCTGCTGTACATCAGCTCTATTTGCAACAGTAATTCTTTTTATTGCTGGATTTTTTCACTGTCTACTTGCCATGTGTACTTTGATAATGTTTCAGTAGCTTGCAATAAATTACATTTTGAATGAGCATCTGGCTAAAACTGGGCCACCGACTACCACATGGGAGAGGTCTCGCTCGCTTAACGACCTTATAAACCTGAGCTATTACTGTGTCACACTTTTCCCAGTCATGTCATGGACATGTCTTAATCCCATGTGGTGGTGGATAATTACATTCCGCACTGGTAAAGATTTGCAGCTGGAGAGAAAAGCCTGGTTAACAAGTCTTTCAACTTGTCAAAAAATCATTGTTATAATAGTAGTGATAACAGGGAGTAAAGTACCACAGATGCTCCAAAACATTAATTAGACACTGAATAGATAAACAGTGTGATGTATCATTCATCAATAAACTAATAAACAATAATAGAATACAACACTTTATGCCATGCAGTTATGGGCAAATAATTACCTTTGGGGTAGTTATTGGCTTTGCATCTGACTTGGAACCCGGAATGTATCACACCTTAACTTTAGAAATACATCAATTAGGGATAACTTTATGACCTGCCTAATATTGTCTTAGTCCACCGTTCTGACCCATCAAGCATTAACAGCATGAACTTCTTCAGCAGTTTGAGCTACAAAAACTTGGACCAGCCTTCACTCCCCATGTGCATCAGTGAGCCTCGGCCGACTACGACCCTGTTGCCGGTTCACCACTGTTCCTTCCTTGGACCACTTTTGATAGATTCTGGCCACTGCAGACCAGGAACAGCCCACAAGAGCTGCAGTTTTGAAGATGCTCTAACTCAGTCATCTAGCCATCACAATTCGTCAAACACATTCAAATCCTTACGCTTGCCCATTTTTCCTGCTTCTAACACGTCAACTTTATTATAGTTCAGTCTTGAGTATTACAGTGTGCATAAGGTGTATTATGAGCAGTGCAACCTAGAGTAAGGTGACACAGTGTATAGAATTCAGTGTGTGTGTGTGTGGGTTTGGGGGCATGGTAATGAGGGATAGATGGTAGGTGGTGCTACTAGGGTGCAAAGTTTAGAATGGAAACGGCTGTGAGGAAAAAGCTGTTCCTGAGCTTGGTCCAGAGGCTTCTGTAATGCCTCCCAGAGAGCAGGAGGGCAAACAGTCAATGGGCAGGGTGAGAAAAGTCCTTTGTGATGTTGTAAGCTTTCCTGAGAGAGCATTTCCTGTAAATGTCAAAAGTTCACATTGCACATTGCAATCGGCAGTTCTCATCACCCTCTGACACAGAGCAGTTTCAATACCAGACTGTAATACAGCTGGTCAGGATGCTCTCAAATTTGCAATAGTAAAAGTTCACCAGGATGTTTGATGAACGATTGTTCTTTTTCAGAGCCCTTAGGAAGAAGAGGCATTGTTGAGTGTTTTTGGCCAGACTGAAGGGGTTTTTTGTCCAGGAGAGGTCCTAAAAGATGCGGATCCCCAGAAATTTGAAGCTGGTGACAGTCAATCACCACTACATTGAAATGGTGATATTGATATCATGGTGTTGCAGTTGTGTGTGAAGACTATAGAAAGTGACTCAACACACAGGCTTGTGGTTCTCCAGTGCTAAGTATGAAGATGGAAGGGCAGTGGTAATCTGTCCGTACATGCTAAAGCCTATTGGTCAAAAAGTCCAGTAGCCAGTTGCAGAGGGGATGGCAGTGTTAAATGCTGAACTAAAGTTAAGGAACAGCATAATCTTAAAGAATAATCCTCTTGCAGTTGGTGAGGCATGATCACAGTTCATCCATTTTGTTGACCAGTGACCGGACATAAGCAAGGAAAATGCGTCCCGATGACCAAATCGTAACTTGAAAAATCATGATATGGTCTAGCCTACCCAGTCTTAAAGATTGGTGATCAGTATGGGGTATAGTATACTGTAATTGTTTAATAATTTAATAAAGTACAGTACATAAGTTAGCAAAACAGAGCATTTACAGTACCATATTGTATAAACTATACAGTATATATGTATGCTGAAGTGGGCGCATGGACGAGCATGGTTCACAAGTGGAGGGCACAAGATTGAACCTTCGTAACTCGGGGCCATCTGTATTTGAGAAAATAATACACAATAATTTGCATTTCAGATACAATATATGGACAAATATATGGGAACATCTGACTTTTTCAGCCATATGTGGTTCTTCCCCAAGCTGCTACCATAAAGTTGAAGGCTCACAATTGTCTTTGAATTTTCCCTTCATTTGAAGACCCAAAACTATTCCATCATGTAATTGCTATGAAGTTATGCTTTACATGGTTTGTGGTGGAAGATCTTGAATGGCCTGCTACAGAGCTCTGATCTCAACCCTATTGAACACATTTGGGATAAATTGCAGCCCAGGTAAATGAGTATAAATCTCCACAAGATTAAGACTAGTGCACATTCTAGATGGGGTACAAGGACATGGACATTGGACCAATAATGTCTACCATTGACGTTTTCTCACACAAACGCTTAATTCCACTTGGTACCTTCAATGACTGAAATTACACATTAGCCTTCAGACAAGGTCAGAACTTCAGTCTTTACTTCTTCACAAAGGTTTACTGTCACACGCACATTAATGAAAGCTACAGCCTGAAACCAGCAGTATCAGATCGTGTGTCATGCATGAAGACTTTTGGCATCACGCTCGATCGCTCACAGGAGACATCTGAAGAACTCCAAAACGTCTTCCTGAAACTTCATAAAAATTTCGACAATATCAGATATCACATGCTATCAGAGTTTAGATTTATTAACCTAAAATGGAAAGCCAGAACGAGGATCCTATGAGATAGAAACGTTAAAACGGGATTTGGAGATTCATCATCACATAGAAGAATGTGATAATGATGCTGAGCAACTAAGGCTCCTATTCACACGGGAACTGACAAATGCGGATGTGAAATTAAGCCTGAGATGCGTAAAAGCCAGTTTTAGATTCAGAGAATCCAAAGTGAAAGTGTGATTTGCCCCACCCCCACCCCCACCCCCTAAAAAAAAAGAATTAGGAATGGAAACTGTATAACTGTCATACAAAGGCAGTTTCATAGCGTTCAGTATAGTATTGTGAGCTCACACAGATTGATAATAACCTTTGCATCTGATGTTATGCTTTGTTGAATTTCAGGGGTTTTTTCTTCGGAAAAAAAAAATGGACTTAAGTTGAGAATACATCCAGAATTGACCATCACAGGAGACACTATGACATATAGAAACACAAGGAGCAGAAATAAAACCTCTATCCAGACGATTGAGCTGATCTTGGGGTCGATGCGGTGATACCCTGGAGCTGCGAGGCAACAACAACACTACCAGTGAATGTAATGTAACAAATATAGGTGTAGCCTTCACCCTCCCTTGTTCGAAGCTGCCATATGGAAGAGGAGTGTACGATTGTGTATCATATGGAAGCCAGCTAAAAATTAAAGGTTGTAGGTTGTCCGGTTTTAATACAATCTTAAAAAAAATATAAACCGAGTGGAAGCCAATATGTTTAGAGCATAAAAACTCCATACAAACCTGGGTTTAGGATCCGTCTGGGAACCGTGTGAGACTACAACTGCTGCTATTTAAATTCCCTCCTTGTGGCTTTTTTTTGCAGCTGAATACAAAGTATTGGATCAACTTTAAGACACAGGTTTATTGTAAATAAATAGGAAACTTCGTAGTGAGGACCCTCTTACTTCCAGTCTTTTAGCAAAATAAAAGAATGTGAATATAATGTAAACAGTGTGTGAAGTTGAGGGCCAGCAAGGCCAGGCAGCGTTCCTTCCCAATCAGATTACAGCCTTCACATAACGAACAATAAGGTTTGCATTTTCAAGTTATTTGATTGGATGGTTCCGAGAGCTCACTAATCAGAGCTCAAATACATTAATTGAATTGTGTCCATTGGGTACCATAATGATGGTATTAAGAGGTGGATGGGTTCCATTGGTGCCATTGGTGTGAAATGCATGGCCCAAAACTGCATTTGTGATATATGTAACCTTCAACAGGGTGCTACTGTTTACAAAAGCCATCTTATATTGTGACTCTAAAACCTATATAATGAGTTCAAACCCATTCAGTCATAGTGACACCCAATGAGAACATAGTAAAACCCTTTCAGTAATAGTTTCTTATAGAACCCATGACTAAGATGAGAGCTAAAGGTTATTTTACACCGTTTTTGTCTCCCCAAACTGGTCACCTGGCAACCGGATAGCTTCTAAAATAAAGACTAATGTGCCAATGGAAAAGATTTTGAAACCATTTAAATCTTGCACATACATAAGCTGAGAGATGCACGTTATTGATTACTTTCAATTCAATTCAATTCAAGTTTATTTATAGAGCACTTTTCACAATGGATATTGTCGCAAAGCAGCTTTACAGAATGTAAGAATTCTAAAACCAAATTTGAGAGAAAGCACCAGATTCAAAGGGAACCCGTCCTCATTTGGGTGACACCAAGATTGCGATAAAAATCATTAAAACACCAGAAAGTGAGAGATATCATGATCCCCGCAGTGTGTGGTTATGAGTAATGTCCTTTCAGTCTTATACAGTCAGTTGAAGTTGTAAAACCAGGAGCTTCATTAATCTGAGTTAATTCTAGATGCAACAACAACTCCTCCATAAAATGTTTAATGATGGAGAAACAGCATATGTAGAATGTTATTTTGGTTTTAAAGGTTGTTTATCCTCAAAGTCCATTGTCTGAAATCTTCATGAAGTGGAGGCACGGTGATTATAAGCAATTTTCCAATACTTTTCAATAATTTTCCAAAACTCTACGTCTCTCCTTCAGACACTAGTCTAAGAACTAATAAGAAGTAAAAGCAAATGGGTCCATTTCAGTCCGTAAATCCATTTTTATCCCTTGTTTTTTAGCGAATTCACCTTGAATTTAAGACCCGATTAGTCCCTCCTGACGGGACATCTGAGCGACTCGCTCATTCCGCGTTTAGGACGTTCCTAATTATCTGTATTTTACGACCCACTTCCATCGAGCGTAATTATTTCTGGAGAAAGGCAGCGCATTAAAAGAGTCAACGTGAACTCCCCCACCCAAAAAAAAAAAAAAAAGAAAAAGTGCAGTTAATAAAAGCAGAACGACTCGAGTGCAGTAAAAGGGATGATGAAAGCTGTTCTTGAGCGAAGAACGTAAGTATTTGGCACTGGCGTGAAGGTGTGATTGACTGAGTGATCAAAACACACCGTATTTGCACTTAATCCCCTCTCGCCTAGTCGCTTAAAAACCTTCCGCCACGTACCCCCTCCTGCTGCCGCCACCACCTCCCCCACTAGTAAACAACGTCTCCAGAGGAAGATGACGCCAAGAAGTCGTTCTTGGAACGATGAAAGGAGAGAAAATGAGCTGTTGGTGGCAAGAAAGGAGCGGGGCTCATTAAAAACACGCGTTGCTGGGCTGTCGGATGGGGCCCAGAACAGAATCCAATTATCACCTGCCTCCCTCCCACTACCACATCAATAATCCATTACAAAAGAAGCCTCAAAATCCATTACATGAGAGACGCACTCAAGTGAGTACAGAGGCCAGTGTCTCTCTCTTTCTTTTTCCCTCTCTCCCTCTCTCCCTCTCTCTCAATCTCGGCCACCTGTTTCGATCAGGAGCTCAGTTTCACCCACACACACTCACAGCTGCACATTCACTTTCTTGTAATATCACCTATACACTCCATACACAGCTGTGGTATTCGGATAACAAATACATGCGGTATGTGCAAGCGGTTTGTGTGTCGCTCAGACATAAACACACACACACACACACACACACACACACACACACACACATGCACGTGCACACACTTCCATTAGAGTGTAATGGTGCTGAAAGCCTCTTCTCTGTGTGGTAAGAATGCAATTATGCCTACGCAGGCAGCGTCGTCAGTCATGTGACACTTCGCTTAAATCGCCATTCAGAATCTCTATCCCGGATCTTTTCATAAGGATTCGGACGGTGTTTTTTTCTACCCTCATCATCATCATCATCATTATCATCATCATCGTCGTGTCGTGTGAACGAGGTCACATGCAGGACGACGGTGTGTATGAGTATGTGAATTCATACAAGTGTAAAGTGAAGCCACAGAAAAAACAGCACTTCTCCTCAAGGTCTTCGAGCATTTCCCTCACGCGCTTTAACGTCTGGCCTCTTGCCTCTGGAAGATGAAAAAAACAGCAGGGGGTGGTTGGTCGGTCAGGTCACGTCACGTCACGCGTAAAGTGGATCATAAATCAGAGATATGTGTTGTGTAGCGAAGCAAATCCCTGAACTGGCAACACGAGGTTCGGTTTTAATATAAAGTCGTTCTAGATATCAGAGGAACTTTATGATTTGCACTAAACATTTGCAGCATTTGGATTTTGGTGGATGCCTTTATAAGTGAGATTCTCATATTATATTTATACAATTGAGAAAGTGGAGCTTAAGGGCCTTGCTCAAGGGCCCAGCGGTGGTCCTTCGTGGGGGCTGATTCTTTAATTAGATGTAATTTTATTCAATTTAAATTTTAATGAACAATATTAGTCTTTGCTTCTATCATGGGAGTAAAGAAAGGAGAGGGAGGGGTGGACTAAAATGAAAATGGAAAGAAGAGAAAGAAAGAGATGGAGATAATAAGGATCAGTGGAAGAGGAAGAAGGAGAGAAATGGATGAACAGGGAATTTGAGGAGGAACAATGAATAGAGGTTGTATAATGAAAAGGGGGGAGCTGAATGAGGAACTATATGAAAAAGAGGAAGCGAGACAAAAAGAGAACTTGCTTGAGAAATTGAAGAAGAAGAAGAAGAAGAAGAAGAAGAAGAAAGTGGTTAAAAAAATAGCTGAAGGAGTGGAACGAAGTAGAATAAGAGGAGGGTCAGAAAAGGAGAAGAAGAAAAGTAAAAAAGTAGATTTAAAGCTGGAGAGAAGAGAAGAAGCACAAGAACAAGAGCCGGTAAATCAAGAAAAAAAGAAGGGTAGGATGATGATGATGATGATGATGATGATGATGATGATGATGATGATGATCACTTGATGAATTTGCATTAGAGAAAGAGAAAAGGCATGGAAGATGAGAGAAGCAGGAAGAAGAAGAAGAAGAAGAAGAAAAAGAAGAAGAAGAAGAAAAGTTTAGTTAAATCAGAGGCAGAGGTGATAAAAAAAAAAGAACAACAACAACAACAACAAGAAGATGTAGTAAATATGGATGGAGAAGTAGAACAGAAAGGTTTGGAAAAGTAGGAAAGCAAATGGAGAACAAAAAGAAAAAGATGAGGAGGAGGAAGAGAAGGATAAAAAACATAAAAAAGAAAAGGAAGAAGAAGAAGAAGAAGCTGGTGATAAAAAATTAGTGGAGGTGGAAAGCAAAGGAAAGGACGTACTGAGACAACAGACGATGGTTGATATTTTTTGAAAGAAGAAGAAGAGGTAATCATCATTGTCCTGAATAAGAGGAGAAGGAAACAATTCTGGGGAAGAAAATGAAAGGTGCACAGAAAAGCCACTGAGACTCTGTTGGCAGTCCTGGAGTCTGAATGTTCCCTAAGTCATTACTCTCCCCAAGACCTTGAATGAATACACTGCTCTGTTATCTAGATTTTATGATCAGTGCTATGAGTTTTCCTTGCAGGATCTAGAAAAAGGCCGTTTTATCCCAGCGTCTACTAAAGGACAAAAAAGTAATTTCCTTTAATATTAAATAAAGTCCGGCATGCGTACGATTCATTTTCCTTAACATTAGCGTGACGACGCTTCGAGAGCAACATCGCGGATCGCGCTTGTATTCCAAAACCACTTTATGTAATCGATAACAAGTCATAATTATTCGCGATAAGTGTTAATAATTCAGAGAACGGCAGCAGCATACAGGAGCGAGAGGAGCTGCAGTGCGGATCTTCTCCGCTCCTTCTGGACTCTGTTCCCTTCACCTTATAAAGAAAAAAAAGGAGCTAGACATTTTTATCACAAATCATCCTCGAGCCAGAGCACAAAAGGGACCGAACCTTTTAGAGTGTCTATTTCGTCTTTTGTTTTGTTTTTTCTCGCATTTTCGTTTTTTCCTCTCTTTCTTACATAGCCTTTTTTCTTTTACATTCTTTCACAAATGATCCGGCCTGCTGCAGGAGGAGACGTGCCAGCCGAGATGGCCTTCTTGTACAGGAGATTAAACACAACCTGGGGGAGGGGGTCCGAGCTGGAGAGAGTGTGAGAGAAAGAGAAAGAGGGAAAGATCTCATTAGTAGGCAAAGTATGCCCAGACTACAGCCCTTTATACGACGCCACGGCTTGATGTGGTGCCAAAAGGCGAGTCGAGAGAGCCATGATTTCACCCTTCTTTTCCTCTTCAGCTGATTCCACTCGGGATCATATATCACTGAGACATGAACGCTTACAGCTCATGTAGGCTCCAGAAATGCTTTTTAGCCTTATTCACTGTAGTGTGTG
Organism: Silurus aristotelis; assembly: GCF_946808225.1. NCBI lineage: Eukaryota > Metazoa > Chordata > Actinopteri > Siluriformes > Siluridae > Silurus > Silurus aristotelis. Next base: position 11,497,454 of record NC_139579.1, read on the forward strand.
TGTGTGTGTTTTTTGGACATTTTATATATTTTTTTTATTCCTTCCTTCCTTTCACAGGGCCAAAAAACAGCGTGAGCTATGAGACAAGCCGCAGGAGCTTTCACGCACTCAGACAGCTCGCTCCTGCACAATTAATGGACGAAGAGAGAAATGAGAGCACTTCGGGGAGGACAGAGGACGGAGCCGGAGGGGGGGATGGGAAGCGTTGAGAATCAGTCAGGCTGTGAAATAGGGCGAAAGAGAAAGATTTGTAAACAAACGATTGAACTATTTTTCTAAAGAATAGAGCAAAATATCCAGGTTTGACGGAGACCCAATAAGTCCTTGAGAAGCCAGACTCTAAATAGGGGTTGTAAACAGGTGGGCTGGTTTCCAGATCCAGCAAAATTTTAACAATTAGCCCCCAAAAATGCTATCGGAGAGCCAAAAATACATCATGTACATCATCCACAGACTAAACTTTTGCGGTTTCTAGAGCGGATACTCGGTTGCGGTTGATCGCGTGTATTTATGTAAACGATTTTGGCAGCTTACAGAGGATAGGAGCGGGATTTTCACATACACTCGCTAATTGATTTGTCCGGTGAAAAACACATTATCGCAAACCAAGAGCAAAACCAAAAACACATCATCATTAACTCAGTACGCTCGTGGATTATTGGACGCGTTGAAGAAGTAACGTTAATGCAAAGTTGCTCCTAAACAAAAGCACTGTACAGAAAACATGCCCCTATGTGGCCCATTTGGGCCCCTGAGGGCAGCCCACTGTGGGCCCAATTGCAATTATGGGATTTTGCGTGAAATGCGAGGCATGTGTCGACACACTGGCTATGTGCCCCCCAGAAGGGCCCAGTATGGGGCTACAACATTCCTACTGACCCACAGATTAACATTTATGTTGACGCCATTACGGCAGACTTTTTAATCCAGAGAGACTTGCAATTATTTTGTTTATATTAATTGAGATTTTAAGGGTTAAAGGCCTTGCACAAAGGCTCCGCAATAGCAGCTTGGTGGTGCTGGGATTTGAACTCACAACCTTCTGATTTGAAGTCCAACACTTGAACCACCCCATGTGTGTATTTGAAAGAATTGAATAAACCTTATGTAAACTGATAAACTGTGATTTAAGCTTGTGTAATACATAAAATGTGCTCTTTTCCAATAACTTATTACTTACTTTATACTTACCGTACATTTTCTTAATTCTATTTAAGAAATGGTCCAAAACATATTACATTTCAAACATGTATTGTTGGTTTACAATTGCTTTAAGTAATGCAGTACTTAAATTAAAGCAATTGTTTAAAACCTGTGTGCCAACAAGGACGCAGGGATTAACAAGGACCCAAATCCAACATTTAACATTATTTTCCCATTTTCAGAGCATCATTGTGATGTGATTTGCATGGTACAGTTATCAATTTGCACTTTCTCCTGAAACACTGGAACTTCTAAAGTTCTCCTGAAGCTTGAAACACTGCATTCGATTGATTGTCCCAAACTGGAGTCAAACATATTGGAATGATGTCACTCCCAAAAATCATGTCTGAAAGTAAAAAAAAATTAATAAAAGAGAGAGGAAAAAACAAGAGACATAAACCTTTTTACAAAGAAATTATATGAGTAAAGTTCAGTCAAATTTGAACAAAAAAAGAAAAAAAAAAAAAAATACTATAATTTAGTGATTGTCCCAAACCGGAGTCAAAAATGCAAAAATGTGGAATGATGTAACACCAATGAGGTCTCTGAAATAGTAAAAATTTATCATTTTTTATTTATTTATTTTTTTTTAATAAAGTTACAACTCAACATAAAAATGCATGTTTCACTTCATGTACACAATTTCTTTTATCATAAAATCAAACCTCTGAATGTAGATAACTTTCATATACATATACTGTCGACTAAGTGTGTTTGTGCAACGTTTTGCCATATTTGCAAAGGATATTTCCAGCGAAGAAAAGTGAACCTTCAAGATGACAAATGAAACACGTCAATTTTTTTATCTTACAAAGATTCGAGTTACAAATATTTGCTGACAGATTTGATTTAATGAGAAATCCAATAAACATTTACATTTAGAGACTGTTCATGTTTGTTTGAGAATTAGCATATTAGCGAAGTAAAATGTACGTCGAGCAGACAAAGCAAAGGCAAAACTAACACGTAATCTGTAAAGCATGATGCACGTAATTAGTCAACAGCACGTCTTAAAATAATCAAAGTTACTCTAAATATTTGTTTTTAATTGCGGGAAATAGTTCATTTGCACATCACTGCAGTCACGGCAAAATCAGTAAAAAGTATATGTTTAGGTGTTCTTCATTTATAAATATAGAAAATATCTTACCTTGTAAAATCTCCACAACTTTTCATCCAGAGTTTGCTGAGTCAGTATTGAAGGAATTATTCTGCCCCACTTGCCGCCATTAAAGGTTTTATTAGTTTTGGGGGGGGTTTTGTTTCTGTTTTTGTTTTCATTTTGTTTTTTGCGACTGTAAGGCGCATGCGTAACATCTACGTTAGCTATTTACTTCAGCAAATCAGGTGTAGTGTATGTAATTATATTCATGTGATGAAAAAGTCATTTGGAAGAGTAATAATTATTTTATAGCATAATTTTTTTTAATTGCTTAATTTTAATTAGTGGCAAGAGTAATTTTTTGAGTGCATCTATGTAAATTAAATATAAGTTTTAAATATATAAAATACATAAACGAAAGGAGGAGTAGGAGTAATGTTTAGGTTTTTTTTATTAAATATTCATTGCAATTACATAACAGTATTAACATTCAAAATTTGGTCAAGCCCTCGTGGTGCCCAAAAGGTGCAAGAGCAACTTGCAATTATTCTATTCATACAACACAGCCATCAAGGGTTAACTGCCTTGCTCAAGGGGTCAGGGATTTGAACTAACAATCTTCTGATTTTAAGTCCATCACTTCAACCACTGAGCTACCGAATTAAGCAGTGGGGGCTTCCAGTGGGACCCATGTGGGCTTTCTTTTGGCAAGTCCATGGTTGGGTTACCTACAAAAAAACTACTATACCCCAAATGGGAAACATTGCTGTGGATTCAATATGGGAAAAGTAAAAGGGGGCCTGTGTGGGCTTGTTGTGGGCAAGTCCACCATTTGATTAATCGACTGAAAACTCTTCTTGAGCCTAAAACTGCTGTAGATTCAGTATGAGCTAAGCAACAGGAGGACCATGTGGGTTTTCTGTGGGCAAGCTAACAAATGGATTGCCCACTGAAAACCCTCATGGGCCCAAAAGAGCAACATTATTATTGACACCATTATGGCAGGCGTTCTTATGCAGCAGGACTGGTAATTGTTCCATTTTCACAACCAAGCCATTAAGTGTTAAAGGCCTTGTTTAACAGCTCAGGGATTTGAACTCACAACCTTCTGATTTGAAGTCAGACACTTGAACCACTAAGCTACAATGTTAAGTAGAGTGGGCTCTCAGTGGGACCCATCAGTTGGGTTACCCACAAAAATACCCTCCTAGAGGACAAAATTGCTGTGAGTTCATTAAGGTGGCTAAGCCACAGGGGGCCTGTGTGAACTTTCTGTGGGCAAGTCCACAATAGGTATACTCACAAAAAACCCTTCTAGAGCCCAAAAACTGCTATGGGTTCAGTATGAGCTAAGCGACAGGGGGCCTATGTGGGTTTTCCTCATGAAAACTCTCAAGGGGCCCAAAAGGGAAGCATTCAAATTTAAGTGGCAGGAGGCCTAGGTGGGTTTTCTGTGGGCAAGTCTTGGGGCCCTTTGTGCTTCATTGGCACTGTAACATTGCTGAACCTGTACTCTGACCCCTGTTTCCAAACATCCAAGGTGGGGTTACCCCCCTAAAAAAACCTACAAGACCCAAATAGGCAAAATTGCTGTGGTATCAATACAGAATAAGCAACAGGAGGTCTGTGTAGACTTTCTGTGGGCAAGTCCATAATGGGGTTACCCACAAAAAATCCTCCTAGATTTCAAATGGGTAAAATTTTTGTGGGTTTGGTAAGAGGCCAAGGCATAGTGTGTGGACAGTGTGGGCTTTCTTTGGGCAATTCCACAGTTGGGTTACCCACAAAAATAAACTCCTAGAGCCAAAAAACTGATGTGGGCACCGAATGAAATAAGCCACAGAGGGTTTGGGTGGAATTAGAGTTTGCTGTGCCCATACTACCCTATAATAAACCCACAAACTCCCATGGTGTTCACCAGATGGTAGATTCCTTTGGATTGGAAAATTTCTTTGTAGCCAATCAGCAACAAGCACATAATATTTAATAAAGAGCTTTATTTTTGTTAGGGTGGGTTTTTTTTTTATCGATGTTGATTTAGTGATTTTTTTTCTTGTCCTTCTTTTTGGATTTGTTGCCTTTTTCCTTCACTTTATTTTTAATTTGTCATGTTTTGCTGTGATTTTGTTATTTTGGTGTGAATCAAATAAAATAAAACATCAATAGCAAGAAGAAGACAATAATTTTTAAGCAGTTAAAGGTGACTGAGTCATGACTAGTCACTTATCCAGACCTTTTTGTTTAAGGAATTGAATATATATATATATATATATATATATATATATATATATATATATATATATATATATATATATATATATATATATATATATATATATATATATATAGTGGGATCTAAACATGCCCACGCATCGGCAACAGAAATAAATCTTGCACTTTTTGAATCTCACTCAAAAAAAAGACTGTCCTCATCCCTCTGTGTGCACACTGGGTGTCTTGGAAGAGATCCTTCCTGCTCGTGTTCTACCTGTCTATCAAACCTGTGTGACAAAAAGGAGCTGTGATCGTCAGATCATGGTCAACTTGAACAGCAGCTAAAAAGCTTATGCCCTCTGACCTGAGCCTCAACCGTCCGATAGTTTTTCCGCTAACAAGCAAAGACTTGAAATCAATTAAACGAGTGGAACCATAGGAGACTGCGACTGGCAACGCTATGACTCAGGGACATACAAATAAGTGGGAAAACAGGAGACTGAGTAGGACAATGAAAGACAGAGGTGAGATAGGGAAAGAGACAGTGAGCTTCAAGCAAGGGAAGAGTGATGGTCCAGGTGGCGATAAAGAGCCACAAAGAAAGGTTGAAAGGTGAAAAGAAGACGACAGGAACAGAGATTGAGGGATGCGATGGAGAAAGAGCGAGGGAATCAAGGGAGATAGGGACAGCTTGGTGTCTAGATCCGTCTTCTTTCGAAGCTTAATGACGTCCCAAGTGACAGGTGCTGGCTTTTTCTCCTTGCAGCTGCTCGACTCACCAAATCTATTGCCTCTCCTTCGAAAGGATGAAGGCACCAGATGTGACTCGATTCCGTCGGCTGCGAAACAGGTTCGTGCAGGACGCAGGAGCGAAATTCCCCGAAGACGGAATTTTGCCATACAGAGCGGTAGCAAAATGGAGCACATTCGTCAAAGTTCCGTTTGCGAAAAAATGTAGAGGTTTCGTAACAAAGCATAAGGGATTCGCTATGAAAATTGCAACCGCTGCCAAGTCCACACTCTGAGCACGGGGCACACTTTACCATCTGCAGTGTGCTGGGAAATGTGGGAGGCCCGGAATTGAGATGGCAAATTAATTAATTCAGTCATGTTTCTGCAAAGAGTTGATGACATGTCCTTTTGGGAAATGCAATCTTTTTTTTTATTTTTATTTTTTTTTATAATTCAAGCACTGAATATTATTGCCTATGTTTACATGCTAGCAGTCAAATCCTTAGGCACATTTAGGCCTTAGGCTAAGCTGTTTATGCTATTATTTCCATGCAGGGGCATTCACTTCCAGGGGTTGTGGGGGACACAACCAGTAGATTTCCATAGAATGAGTAAAAAGGAGTCTATTTGTGTGGGAGTTGATGGATAGGTCGTCTACTGATACAGAAACGTGCTTTATTGATCATCTGACTTGCAGAAAAAATGCTTACTTGTAATTTATTTTATTATTGCTTTTCCATTAGAAGAAATAACATTTAGTGCTAAGTAAAAAAAGTGCTAAATTAAGTAATAAGGGGAATTTATGTGCAAAATAATTGTGTGTATTTTACAGCATTGTCATATTTAGCCTAAATGTACAGACGTTATTTTTTAACATGAATAACAATTTATGCACTCTCAGCATCCGGAAACATCTAAACATTCAGCTGAAATACTTTACAGTGCCTCTTGTAAAACTCGCCAAAAAATGTTCTACACTAGTTTTTTTCTCTAGTTTAATTTCTTGTGATCCAGTTCATTCCAGAGCAGTTCAATAGGATTTAGGTGCGGTAACTGGACAGGCCGTTCCATTATGGATAACACTCCAAGTCAATTTGAAGTCAGTTCCAATGAGCCACAATCCAGACAGAATTGCATGGTGTTGAAGTATGGGATGGTTGCCCTGTTGGTTCCTTGGTTGGTTACTTGGTTGGTTACTCTCAGTCCGGTCCCAGATTAAAAGTCGCAAACTATCGAGGTCACGGTTCCACTATATATATATATATATATATATATATATATATATATATATATATATATATATATATATATATATATACACACACACACACACACACACACACAGGTGGTCCTTGAGTTACGATGGTACGACTTACGATTTTTTGGTTCTTACGATGACAATAGCAACCAGAATATATTGTAAAAATATTTACATTTCCAATTGGCTGGCAAATGTAACAGCATACTTGTACGCATCTCCCGCCTTACTCTCTTAAGCTACAGGTGTGCTTCTTAAAAAATTTCCTTCAAAGCCATTGGAAAGCTGATGTAAAACAAAACGCCTCAGCATGTTATTAGAAACTTACCCACTTCAGCGAAACACACCACTAGGATCCAGTCCATATTTATTTTAATAAATAGTGCTTTTTTTCCATTATTATCCCTAAACACTATCTTATAAGCATCAGTGCATTTAATTGGAAACCTCACCCTTGTGTGATTGATCAAGCCCCTGAATTACTGTGACGCAGGCCAAGTTGCAGTGAGAAATTAGACTCTGGTGAGGAGATGGGTAATTAAAACTGAATTAAAATAGCGAACGGTGCCAAAGTTTTGCCCTCCCCTGGCCAGCGCCCTAAAATTAGAATGCAGCTACAGGCAGAGCCAGAAAACATACAGTAAATCTCAGCAGAGTGAGAGAGGGAGGGAGCACAGCAGAGCGTATGTACGAAAAAAAAAGGGAAAAAAGGGATTCGAGACTCAAGCGAGTGCCTAAAGCTGAGTAAAGTACAGCTGTCTCTCTTCCTGTCAGCCGTCTGCAGCTGCTGTTTAACGTTAAAATTGATTCATATCAAGGCCTTAATTGTTTTCGAGGGATTTGCGCGTGCGGCCGGGAGACGTCCGGAGTCAAGTGCTTGCGTTAACGAGACGCCCCCAGTTGCTATGCCAACAGCGAGGAGATGCGAGCAGTGTGTGTGTGTTTGAGAAGCGCAGGTGACAGAAATGACCTCAACCAAATCTCGAGTCAAAAAAAAATTATGAATAGTGGTTGTATTTATATATTGGCAGGTTAAGGGAAATATACGATATTAACCACCTTTAGAGTGTATTGAAATTTAAGATGTATGAAATGTTCCTAATTTCTGGTGCTTTCTGCACTATTTTTTTTTTATTTTCAGACTCCTAATAACAACGATGGGGGAAGTATAAAGTGATATATTGTATATTTAAAGAAAACCATCTCAGAATGCACAAGACATCAAAACTTGAGTCTGATGTGACATCCCATTATTCATTTACTAATATGCTAGGGGAAAATAAATAAATAAATAATAACCTCTGCTCTTTCACTAGATTCTGGAGTGTGCTTCTGGAAATTCTATCAATTTAATTTATTTCAAGAAATTTCGCATCAAAAGCTATGAGGAAACAGGCTTTCATGAGGACCATTTCAGGAAAGAAAGACCAAGAGCATCAAAATCCAGCTGTTTGAGGAAAAGCAGCCAACAAGTAGAAAACACCTCCGGGAAGTCCTTCAAGATTGTTGGTGACTACCTCATGTGCAAAGCTGTCCACAAAGTTAAATTAGTTACTTTGGAGTTGTTTAACACTTTTTGGTTTTCACCATAATTTCTTACATGTTCTTTTTTGGGACAAAAAAAATACAGGAACAGGTGGTTGCGGAAATGAGATCTTGTTTCCGGCGAGAAACTCACCACATGCGAGTTCACACATGGTAGGAATAGCAGATGTGGTAACGCAGCTCCCGATGTACACAGGATGGCTCTTTTGGCTCACTGACTTTTAAAGGTCGGTGCTCCTTGTGACTGTGCATGCAGCCTTGTGCTGCCCTCTGTTGGAGTGTTGGCCTTTCTGGAGTTATCTGTTTGTTATTTTTTTAGGTTTAGTGTTACAAAATTCTATATCTAATTGTATTTCTTCTATATCTTCGAGGAAAATATGAAAAATAGAATAAATAGAATAGAATAGAAATAGAATATCTCATATATATAAAGAGAAATCTTAGATTTGTTTATATATATATATATATATATATATATATATATATATATATATATATATATATATATATATATATATATATATATATATATCAACAAGTGTGTAAGACAACTTTACTTTCTTTTTTTCTTTCTTTTTAAAGTTGAAATGATGAGACTAATGTGAATAATCATTTATAAAACAATTCCTCTTAACATTTTAAAACCATGATGTACCGAACATCACACAAAGATATAAAAAAATATAGAATTTTGTAACAATCTTCTTCTTCTTCTTTCGGCTGCTCCCATTAGGGGTCGCCACAGCGGATCATCCGTCTCCATACCACCCTGTCCTCTATATCTGCCTCTTTTACACCAACTACCTGCATGTCTTCCCTCACCACATCCATGAACCTCCTCCTTGGCCTTCCTCTTTTCCTCCTACCTGGTGGCTCCATCTTCAGCATTTTTCTACCAATATAATTCATGTCCCTTCTCTGCACATGTCCAAACCATCTCAATCTCGCCTCCCTCACCTTGTCACCAAAACATCCTACATGTGCTGTCCCTCTAATAAACTAATTTCTAATCTTGTCCATCCTCGTCACTCCCAACGAAAACCTCAACATCTTCAGCTCTGCTACCTCCAGCTCCACCTCCTGTTTTTTACTCAATGCCACTGTCTCTAATCCATACAACATCGCAGGTCTCACCACAGTCCTATAAACTTTCCCTTTCATTCTTGCAGATACTCTTCTATCACAAATCACTCCTGTCACTCTTCTCCACCCACTCCACCCTGCCTGCACTCTTTTCTTTACTTCCCTAACACACTCTCCATTACTTTGCACTGTTGACCCCAGGTACCTGAACTCCTCCACCTTCTCCACCTCTTCTCCCTGCAACCGCATCACTCCACTTCCCTCCCTCTCATTCACACACATGTACTCTGTCTTACTCCTACTGACTTTCATTCCCCTTCTCTCCAGCGCATATCTCCACCTCTCCAGGCTCTTCTCAACCTGCTCTCTACTCTCACCACAAATCACAATATCATCTGCAAACATCATAGTCCAGGGAGACTCCTGTCTGACCTCGTCCGTCAACCTGTCCATCACCACTGCAAACAGGAAAGGGCTCAGGGCCGATCCTTGATGCAGTCCAACCTTCACCCTGAACCAGTCTGTTGTACCTACTGCACACTTTACTGCCGTCACACTGTCCTCATACATGTCCTGCACCACCCTCACATACTTCTCTGACACACCTGACTTCCTCATACAATACCACAACTCCTCTCTCGGCACCCTGTCGTACGCTTTCTCTAAATCCACAAATACACAATGCAGCTCCTTCTGTCCTTCTCTATACTTCTCCATCAACATCCTCAAAGCAAATAAGGCATCTGTGGTGCTCTTCCTCGGCATGAAACCATACTGTTGCTCACAGATGGTCACCTCTTCTCTCAGCCTGGCTTCCACTACTCTTTCCCATAACTTCATGGTGTGACTGATCAACTTAATTCCCCTGTAGTTACTGCAGGTCTGCACATCTTCCTTATGCTTAAAGATCGGTACCAGCACACTCCTTCTCCATTCCTCAGGCATCCTCTCCCCTTCCAGAATCCTGTTAAACAATCTGGTTAAAAACTCCACTGCCATCTCTCCTAAACATCTCCACGCTTCTACCGGTATGTCATCTGGTCCAACCGACTTTCCATTCTTCATCCTCTTAATCGCTGCTCTCACTTCCTCCTTACTAATCCTATCTACATCCTGCTTTACCAACTCCACATCCTCCAACCTTCTCTCTCTCTGATTTTCCTCATTCATCAGCTGCTCAAAATACTCCCTCCATCTTCTCAACACACTCTCCTCACTAGTCAACACATTTCCCTCTCCATCCTTTATTGCTCTAACTTGCAGTACATCCTTCCCAGCTCGGTCCCTCTGCTTGGCCAATTGGTATAAATCCTTTTCTCCTTCCTTAGTGTCCAACCTTTTATACAGTTCCTCATATGCCTTTTCCTTGGCTTTCGCCACATCCCTTTTAACCTGCTGCCGCATCTCCTTGTACTCCTGCCGACTCTTCTCATCACTCTGTCGATCCCACTTCTGTTTTGCCAATCTCTTTCCCCTAATGCTCTCCTGCACTTCCTCATTCCACCACCACGTCTCCTTGTCTTGCTTTCTATTTCCAGATGTCACACCAAGTACTTTTCTAGCTGCCTCCCTCATCACTCCTGCAGTAGTTGCCAAATCATCCGGCACCTCTTCACCACCACCAAGCCCCTGTCTGACCTCTTCCCTGAACCTCACACTACACTCTTCCTCCTTCAGTTTCCACCATCTTATTCTTCTTTCAAACCTTACTTTCCTCCTCTTCTTCTTCGCCTCCAAAACCATCCTACAGACCACCATCCGATGCTGTCTAGCTACACTGTCCCCCGCCAACACCTTACAGTCTCCAATCTCCTTCAGGTTGCATCTCCTACACAGAAGATAATCCACCTGTGTGCACCTTCCTCCACTCTTATACGTCACCCTATGATCCTCCTTCTTCTTAAAATACGTGTTCACCACTGCCATTTCCATCCTTTTAGCAAAATCTACCACCATCTGCCCTTCCACATTCCTCTCCTTAAAACCATACCTACCCATCACCTCCTCATCACCTCTGTTCCCTTCACCTACATGCCCATTAAAGTCTGCCCCAATCACCAATCGTTCTTTCCTAGGTACACCATCTACCACTTCATCTAATTCACTCCAGAATCTTTCTTTCTCCTCCATCTCACAGCCAACTTGTGGAGCATAGGCACTGATGACATTTATCATCATCCCTTCAACTTCCACCTTCACGATCATCACCCTATCAGAAACTCTCTTCACCTCCACTACACTCTTACTGTACGCTTCCTTCAGAATCACCCCTACACCATTTCTTTTCCCATCCACACCATGATAAAACAGTTTAAACCCACCTCCAATGTTCCTGGCCTTACTCCCTTTCCACTTGGTCTCCTGAACACACAACACATCTACCTTTCTCCTCTCCATCATATCAGCTATCTCTCTCCCTTTACCCGTCATAGTACCAACATTTAAAGTACCAACCCGAACCTCTACTCTCCTACACTGCTCCTTTTCCTGCCGTCTCTGTAGACGCCTTCCTCCTCTCCTTCTCCTCCTTCGGCCAACAGTAGCCCAATTTCCACCGGTACCCTGTCGGCTAACGATACCTGTGGCGGTCGTTGTTAACCCGGGCCTCGACCGATCCGGTATGAAATTCTCATTTGTGATCCGCATATTTGATTTGGCACATGTTTTACGCTGGATGCCCTTCCTAACGCAACCCTCCCCATTTACCCGGGCTTGGGACCGGCACTAAGAGTACACTGGCTTGTGCCCCCCTAATGGCTGGGTTATTGTTGTAACAATAAACCTGAAAAAATAACAAACAGAAAGGCCAACACTCCAACAGAGGGCAGCACAAGGCTGCACGCACAGTCACAGCTAGCACCGAACTTCATAAGTCAGTGAGCCGAAAGACATCATCCTGTGTAGATCAGATCTGTTATTTCTACCACGTGTGAACTCACAAGTGGTGAATTTCTCGCCGGAAACGAGATGATCTTATTTCCGCACCCACCCAACTCGCCACATTCAGCTCTCTTCCTGAAAATAAAGATTCAGTCTAAAGGTCACCGTTTTGACACCATTGCAGAGATCCAGCACGAATCACAGAAGCTTGACAGGCTTGGAAAAGAAGGCATTCAGGACCAGAAGTGGCAGGAACGTAGATAAATAAAGTACTTTCTTGTAAACAGAGCGAGTCTCGAAACTTTTTGATGCCACCTTTTATATATGAAAGGTGTTCATTCATACAATTTTTACAACCATGTGACACGTTTTCTCTCTGTAAAATGGTTGGTTTCTGTGAGTGTGTCTTTGGTGTAGCCTCAAATTGCTGTTCTTGGCTTACACAAGTAAAACCTGATGTGGACTGTTGCAGCTCAATAACCTCAAGGTTTAGTGTGTCTTGTGGACAAAACCTGCTCTCTGGGTGATTCTTTTTATTTCCCATTCTTTGTTCAATCACATTAAAGTTGTACAGGTGTTCCTAATAAAGTGCCTTACTGAGTGTACATCATCTTGATAGATTAGGAAAAGGAGGATAGTTTTTTTGCGGCCGGCACTCGTCGAAGGGATGCGAATAAAGAAGGCAGACGTCGTACAAAGCTGTAATTACCGTCTGCTTGAGAGCTGAGGTCAGGCTCGGAGGCTCCTAACGATCCGCGTTCGGGCGGCATTCGGCGCAAAACACACATCGAACATTTCCTTTTCCATATCTATTAGCTGGGGTGAGCGAAAGAGGGGGGGAGGGGGGTTGGAGTGAGAGATAGGTATATAGATAGATAAAGAGAGAGATGGCGTCTGCTTGCCCTCCGAGTTGACAGGCTGCGATGAAGAGGAGCGCTAAGTGTATCATTGATCTCCGTCCACCACAGTGTAGGAAACCTGAGAGTGCATACTCCAACCTGGAATACACATTCCATTAAAATGTCTAGACTTTAAGCACACACACACACACACACACACACACACACACACACACACACAGTTGGCCATTTAATAGGCCTAACTTAACTTTCTAATTAGGTTCGAATTCATAAAGGTTGCATTATCATTCCGCATCATGTCACTAGGCATAACAATCTGTTGTTTTTTTTTAAAGCTAATTTATTTATTTTAATTATTTATTTAGCTTTATCTTTAAGTATCCATCAGCCTTTTATAGCTGCCCTACTTTCGTATGTAGCAGAGCGCGATGTCTAGTCCTTCAAATAAACCCTCGCTTTTCTGCTGCGTTCTGCCGTAACTGAAAGATGACAGGATTAAAAAAATGCAGAATTCTTTTTTTTTTTTTTTTTTTTACATTCATTATTAATTTCTAGGCAGGAGACATCACAAAAAAAAAATTGTTTCAACCGTTTCCTTGCGACGTTTAAACACAACCAGGTGTTCCAGACATACGAGATCAATTGATCAATCGATTTTTTTTCATATGATTATTAGTAGATGCGCCATAATTTTATTAATTAGAAAGTGAACAATAATCTGTGAGCGATCTTTTTTATGTATGTTTCGGTTTCTGCTCGCTAAGCTGTTTCTCATACAATGTATTTTAACGCTACTGAGATCCAGGCGCTTCCTGAGAGTCACATTGAATACAGATTAACATGGCAGAGGTAGAGCTGTAACTTTCTGGATACAAAACATGAAAAAGAACGTCTGGTTTTATTTCAATTTAATTAATTTTTATTTTAACATTGAACATTGTCTCAAAGAAGCTTTACACAGATAATCCTTGAGAGGAACCAGACTCAAGCGGGAACCCATCCTCATCTGGGTAGCACCGAATGTCCGGTAATTGCAGATATACAATGTTGCAGGGTACAGTGATGATGATCAGAAGCAAACTGTAGTCCTAAATCAGTGTAGGCGACTGTTGACAAATCCATCCTCAAAGCTTTCGTTCTTACTCCAAAATTTCATGGAACCACCCAAGGCGTTGATGAGAAACCGTCCCCAGCTGCACAGAGTGGCCTCCAATCGAAGAGAACACTATCCAGAGGCAGACCTGGACGAAGTGTGAAGATCCACGGAGGGAAGAGAGGTCAACTTTTGCACTACAAAGACGTGTTTGTTAAAGGGCCATGTGTTATAAGTCAGAAGGCACTCAATTAAATTGATGATTTGCTGTCTGAAAAAAAATTCAAGCGAATCTGTAACATATCGAATTGCACAGCATCAGATTTTTTTCCATTGCATCATACTGCATTGTGCAGAATCGAATCGAAATCGGATCGCGTCAGTAGCTGCTTCATATGTACCTTTAATGTAGCATATCGTTGGCTATGCATCGAGAATCGAATCGCGTCAGCCTCGGTTATGGAGTGTTCTAAATTCACGCATTAGACCTTTTAGAAATGTGTCAGTTGCACTACATCCAATATTTTTTTGGGGAGGCTGAAAATGTTTCCCAGTTCTTAATGGGATGTAGGAGAAGAGAGAGTGTGTGAGCCAAATTGCGCATGGAAAATCTCGGGTCATCTGGTGCTTTGACGAGGCATTTCAAAATGTGAAAAATTGCACTGGGGCAGAGAGCTGGTCTAGTAATGTGTTCCGGCTCATAAAGCATGGACAAACTTTCTAAATTATCTACTATACCACATGGACAAAAGGTTGTGGACATCTGACTAGAAGACTTGGTGCTTTTTAAACATCTAATTCCATATTCAGTCTTCATTTGCTGTTATAAGATCCTCCATTCTTCTTCACAAGATTTGTGGAGATACTGATACTGATACCATTGAGGTGAGAAGGCCTTGGGGTACCATCGTCGTTCTAATTCCTCCCAAAGGTGTTCAATAGGGTTATACCACTCTACAGAAGGACACTCAAGATCTTCCGTTCCAACCCATGGCAATCATATCTTCATGGAGCTGGCTTTTTCATGCTGGAACAGGTTTTGAGTCTCCTAGTTCATGCTACTTTGTCCAACTTTGTGGGAAAGAACTACATTTAGCTGGAAATTCGGGGTCCGAATTCTTTTCTCCATATACTCTATGAAATTTCTTTTCCACTGAAACATCCTGGATATCATGTAAGAACATCACATTTATTATCCTCAGCATGCTCAGGGAATGATTGCAAAAATAGAAAATGGTCATCTATGTGACCCATAAGTGAAATAATCACACCTGAAGGACAAATAAAGGTAATATTTTCCTGCAAACCAGAAAACCTTGTATCACCATTAACAGCAAAAAGATTGGACTGAATGGCTTATTCTTCCAATAGTAATAGTGTCAATCCGCTTCTCATTATAGCGCTTGCAGATTGGGCCACCTCCTACTCGAACACAAACACGTTTCCTCCAATTGCTGGATGGAGACCGAGCGCTCGCTATTGCTCATTAAAACCCGAACTGAGCACTTACGTCTAATACAATAAATAGAAAAGCCGGTTAGCAGTCAGCAATCAGCACTAGCTCCAGGGCAACGACACAGACGTCATCATTTAATTGGCTCGATTGACAGTAAATGGCGAAAAAATAAAACACCACACACACCCCAGCACATTCGACGGATCACATCACAAAACTACCAAAACAAAACTACTCTGGGATTAAAGTCATGAATATTACGTTTATTTATTGGATTGGTTTAATCGGGTCAGGTGACATCTCATTTCTCACGTCAATAAAGAACACCGTTCGGCGTAAACAAGAGCTTGGGAAATCTGTAGAGTTTACACAAAGTGGTGCGAAACACAAAAAAAAACTAGTCAAATGCAGGAAGGAGGAGCAGCTAGAGGAGAATTTTCACTAGTTTGAAAAGATAGGAAGCCACGAATAACCAACCATGATGAGCGGAAAACCGTTAGAACACCAACCAATCAGAGTTTGTGTGTAATGGCTAGATTTTTAGTCAGCTTGGGTCCACTGTAGCCTCTGGACAAATTTCAATTCATGATTTGAATTTTGGTACTAGCATATGATTGGCTAATTGCATAAACTAGGAGGCGAACAGGTGTTCAGGTACGTTTACAAAATTTGGGAGACACCCTCATCCAGATGTTTATAAGGATCATTTATAGGGCGAGGGTTTAGGGTCTTGTTTAAGGGCCCACAAAAAAAGCAGCCTGGTGATGTTGGAATTTGAACCCTAATCAGCTACAACTGTGAGTCAGTCAGTCAGTCAGTCGCATTAAAACCAATACAGAGGTGAACTAGTTTTTGCCTTTGCCTAATGCAATACTCTCATTTGTTTATGCTTGGCATAACCGACCAATACCTGATCTCTAATGACAATACACTGGAGACGGGTGTTTTTAAAAAACAAACACACTTGTTGAAAATGAACAAACAATGCTTTGCCTGCAGGCTTTCCCTCCGAAAAGCACCCCGTGGTACAGTACGCTTACGGCACTCTATTTTTCAATCGAAGTCCATGCTCTGAGCACCGTTCTCCTGGGGGCGACTGGACTCTGCAAGCCTGCGTTACCGATGCTGCCTCGAAGCAAATTTTTTTCATTACACACACAGCATCATAAGAGTGTACATGTTCGTGAGAAACGAAGACCAACAGACAATGCTGGAACATTCAGGAAAACAATAAACCACATAAACAGCTGAGATGGAACATGGCCATGGAGAGAGAATTCGCTCTCGAAAAATATAGAAAGTCTTCATTTGGAAAACTAAAGGTCCCCTGGTGGTCTAGTGGTTAAGATGCAGCGCTCCCACCGCTGCGACCCGGGTTCGATTCCCGGTCAGGGAACCATCCCCAGCCACTCTTAGTGCCGGTCCCAAGCCCGGATAAATTGGGGAGGGTTGCGTTAGGAAGGGCATCCAGCGTAAAACATGTGCCAAATCAAACGTGCGGAGGATCCGCTGTGCCGACCCCTAACGGGAGAAGCCGAAAAGAAAGTTTTCTTCATTTGGAAAACTATAGGACCTATTCTGGCCATTTTGATAGAAACACCTGGGTAGTTCTGCAATCAGCTAATCATATCTAGGGAGGCGCATAGTGCATTATCGAGGTTTAGCGATTTGTGGATTTTCTGATAAACAGCTAGATAAAAAAAAAACAAAAAATAACACTCCATGTAAAATAGTACAAGTACTTTATTACAAAAATAAAACATTTTCATGGAAATGCGTTAAATAAATAATATATTCATAAGTTTAAGAAGTAATGAGCAAAATGAGATGCATTCAAAAAGTAACACTGCAAATAAATAAAGTTACATCCAATATTTAAAAAAACTTCAAATAAACAGCACGTGGTGTCAGTGAGTCGCCTCTAGAGGCCGCTCTTGGACTACTGTATAACGCAACCCGGAAAAACTCTGCATGGATTTTAGCGATAGTTCCAGCAATTAATTGATAGTTGTCGATGAATCGGTCGACCTCCAGCACATAATCGTGCACATACAGATAAAGGGGTTTAGTGTACAATTTAACACGACGGGTGGTTGTGGTACCAGATGGGCCGGGTTGAGAGTTGTAGTCTGTAGCGATTACACAGAATGGTGTAAACAAAAACAATGCTGATTATAAAGAGCATAAAAGAATAACTTGGCTGGTTTGAGCTTCTTTTTTTTTTTTTTTTTTTAACAATAGTGTGCAGAAAACAAGAATTAGCAAAAATAAATAAAAACATCACATTTTGTCACAAAAAAAAAAAAATAATTGAAATTTAAAAAAAAAAAAAAAAAAAAAAAAAAAAAAAAAAAAAAGCAAGCAACAATGGAAACAGAACATCACCAAATCTGGAAAAAGTCTTTTCACCCTCTGCAAAATTCAACAGTCCAGGTTTGGTGAGCAGCTGGAGAGCGTAAACAGCTCTGTCCTAATGCGCACCCTGGATTCAACCCTACGCGTTATTAAACTGCGGCTTTGGTTCGACGAAACTCTGCTTAGTCATCTAGCATGGTTTTTCCATCTGGCTCGAAATATGGTCTCGATAAGAAGGGGGGGGGGGGGGGGGGGGAATGTTCTGAGAATCTGCTTGACTGCTCGCTCACACTCACAACGCCCCGGGTAACGCGTTTCAACTCCAAAGCCCAATTCTCGGCTCGTCACGCCGGGCGCACACAGCTGTGTATTTGAAATTCCTCGAAAGGCGAATGGGATCATCCTGGCTCGCTGAAGCATCAGGCCCCCGGTGGCACTGCGGCGTGGAAATGAAGACCTACTCGTGGCAGTCCGGAGCGAAAGCACCCGGGTGTCCTTGTAATCTGAAATACGATATACTTGAACATTCGAGACTGTAACACGTTTGAATAATGAACCTTTTTGCAGAGGGGAAAAAAAATAAATACGATCAATAACCTCTGCAGTGCATTCTTCCCAAAAGCCTAATTGGGTTTCTATCCAAGCTGAGAAGCTAGCATGAGACTGAAAAAAGGCTGATGGGTCTAGTTTAGCTTTAAAAGAAAACAAATCCTCCGATATACGTGCCATTTTTCTACTGTGGTTATGGGTTAGGGTTAAGCTGGGGCATAAAATATCAGCAAAGGTGTAGAACACAGATATACAATATAAAATATATATATTAAAAAAATGTCCTGCAATAACTTTCATACAAGATTCTCAATTGGCTGGTTATCAGGGTTCCTACACTTTTTTAATTTCAGAATTGCACTGTTCCAAACTCAAATATTCACTTAAGACCAAATTTAACATCTGAGATAATGATTTTCATTCCCAACTATAAAACATTGTTACAATCTCTGATTTACACTTTTACAAAATAATTGCCAGAAGGTTGTAGCTTCTGTAGCTCCTACAAATTAATACTAAACCACTTCAGACGCACAGCATTTAATTAAAACGTGATTCTGAACAGTGCAATGCGAATCAGTCATTTCTAAACTCTAAACTTTAAAGATTGGATTGTTCATGTTCAATTCACCAATAAACTACACTGCGTCTTACGGTTTGCTTGTGACGTGAGCGTTTTCAGACGTTTCGGTGTGGGAGAGCAACATTTTTGGAAACTACTGAACACGAACGTGAACGAAAACGTATATATTTTTTTTCTTTTTTAATGTATCCGGTTTAGAGCAGGTTTTGTTTTATATAACTTATATTTTAGAAAAGCAAATAGGGCAATATAGGGGTTTACGGTTTGGTACGTACCTCCGTTTTTAAGACACGGATCGGTTCTAAATTCTGGTACAGTCCGGGGAAAGAAATGCAAAAAAAATTTTTTTTTTTTTTTTAACGACAAGCAAATTTTAACAGTTTGACATTTGCAATCAACAAAGTAATGATTTGACATTTGCAATCAACATAGGTAAACTGGAAGAGTTTACCTTTTTAAAAACAATTTTAAATAAAAGATAAAATTATAAAAGATCAAATAGAATACATCAATTGAATGCAATTTTTTTTTTATTTGTTAAAATCCAGTCAATTATCTTCATGCAAATTCAATTAAAAACCTTACATTTGTTAGAACGTGTCCTACATTGTTTCGCTGTAGGACACGTACGCCGCGTTCCGCTCCGGCTCAATACATTGCCCGCATGCTTTGGCAGCAGCGCCGAGGAGAGCATCGATTTCCTTTTTTCTTTCCTTTTTTAAGCTGCGCAGAT
Source organism: Silurus aristotelis (assembly GCF_946808225.1). Lineage (NCBI taxonomy): Eukaryota > Metazoa > Chordata > Actinopteri > Siluriformes > Siluridae > Silurus > Silurus aristotelis. The sequence continues at coordinate 11,517,100 of NC_139579.1, forward strand.
GCACTTTCCAAGCGCTCGGGGCTTCTGGCTTCGTTCTTGAAAGGCGTCCGGCAGGAACGTCAAGGTTCTGACCCTGGAGACGCTCTGCCGCTTTTCAGACTTCTTTCGGCCCCGAAAGAGCGGCCTGCTGAAATTCAAGACCACCTCTTTACAGCAAATCGGTCTTTCCCCTGCAGGAAATCAAATCGGTAACAAATCAGTGCCCGGGACATGCCGCAATGTGAAACACTTAAACGATCAAATACGAGGATAAGCACAGATATTCGAGTCAGGAACTCAAGAATGCAAAGAAACGTGGTTCTAATATTTCTTCCCACAGACACCGGGACTGTGCTGGAACCAATTTTTTTAAATATATGTGGCTTTAATAGCATTAGTCAACTCCCGAGATTGGATTAGAACACGATTAGTGTAATAAAGGGCCTGTCAAAAGTTTGGAAACACCTAATCTTGTTTTTTTAAAACACATGCAAGTTAATTCTGTTTCAAAGCAACAAACAAAATAAAGCGTAGAAAAGCCACAAGACTTGGCCAGTGAATTCTTTGGCTCGAGCAGAAGAGCTTCAGTACGCCAGAAAACAGGAGGGAAGATGTTAGCAGACTGCCTCACCCCCGCAGTCCAACATGAAGGTGGAAGCTTAATGGTTTGGGGTTGATTCAGAGCAGGGAAAATTGAAGACTTGTTATTGGTGAAAGGTACCAACATGGCAACCATTCCATACTTCTATTCTATATACTATATTGCATGGAAAGGCCTGACCAGTCAGTCATCTCGCCTAAACCCTACTGAACTGCTCTGGGATGAATTGGATCTTTGGAGAGTTTTACAAGAGGCAAAGTATTTCAGCTAAACAGATAGTGTGTATAAAGTGTGTAATTCTTTGTATATTTATATATTTGTTTGTTCAAATTAAGATACCGTTACATGACCGAGTTTGTTGCATAGGACAAAAGGAGCATGCATGTGTCTCAATTTAGAAGACTTTTCCAAACTTTTGGCAGGCCCTGATTTTTATAACTAAATGTTTACCCAAGAACATTTGACTTAACTGCATTTAAATATTTATTAAAAACAAACGAATACTTCTACATTAGACAAATAATTCAATCCTAATACACACATTATAAACGTCGATTGACTAATAGAAAAACCTGCCCGTTGATGCACTTATCCAATAAGCCAATCGTGTAACAGCAGAACAATGTATAAAAACATTTCGTTTTAGTTCACATTAATCACCAGAACGGGAGGAAAGTGATCATCGCACTGTGATTCAGAAACTAATCAACACGGAGCTCTGATAACAACAATCACTCTTTACAACCATGTTGAGCGGAAAAGCATCTTGAGCAATCGGCTACCCACGACAGTATTAGGTTCCAAGACCTCGTTAGGTTCCACTAGTCATATGATTCACCCAAACTTGATTGCTGAAGACTGTGGGGTGGGGTTGCGAGAGTGATGTTTCTTTCTATCTAACTGTATCTCTTGACCGTAGCGGAGCCTGATGAGGTCTTGGTAATATTTCTCATTGTTAAGACTTTTCCTGAAAGCCGAGATGCTTTTCTGCTAATAACGAGTCACTACATCTTTCCTGGAAACTTGAAATCAATAAAAGGCACCTTTTTTCCTGTGTGAAAGGAGATTTTTGAAACACTCAAAATTTCCAGAAACAAAACCATTTATAAAAGTTACAGATCACCTCCCTATCATTCTGATGTTTGGCATGAAAAATTACCTGAAGGTCTTAACCTACATGGTTTTATGCAACGTGTTGCAGCTCAACGATCGTATAAATGCATGAATGAGCAAGTGGACATCAAACACCTGTGGCGGAAGAAGCCACTTCGTTTGGACTCTAGTTATCTAGTTCATTCAAAAGAAACTGAGAAAGGAAAGAAAGAGATGTGAACGAATGATATCGCATCATAAAATGAACCAATCGGATGCAAATGTGGTCCTTGCCAAATAGTTCTGCGAGAGAATTTGTAAGAAATTACTGCATGTGGTCAGTTTTGTAGCAAAGGTCTGGTGATTAGAAAGTGGGAAAAACATCTCCAGCACAAGCAACAGTGTCCATGGAAATAAAAAACAAGGACTAATTTAAAAAACAAACACTAACCTGTTGGGGGAAAAAGCTGCAAACCCTGATTCCATCCCGGGGAGGAACAGTTCCCTACGAAAAGAGAACAGACTTTGAACTCGCCATCAAACAAAGTGGTTTTGGTATAAAAGAACCACATGCAGCTACAGAAACATGTACAGGTTCATGCAACTCAAGCTTTTTCCAAGAGACTTCCTTTCAATCGGAATTACATACACTTCGATTATGCGAAAAGAAAAAAGTAGCAGCAGCTTTAACACCACACACTGGTACAGAAAACGTTTAGCCAGAGTTGCATTACATGTCTAACACTAATGACCAAAATATTTTTAAAAATTTTAATTTGTATCCCCTTCCAGTTAATTTTATTAAAGATTTTTTTTGGGTGTTTTTGACAGGTTTAATTCATTACACGTTTAGAGAAGAGACATAACACACTGGCTGAATCCAAATTTAAGGGTTAGAGCTACCTTTACAATGCTGCACTGAAGGTTTAAAGCAGTCATATCCTTTTCCTCAGTCATTACTTTCATTACGAAAAAGCAGCTTCAAACTTGACAAATAGAAATATGTAAATATATATAAATAAAGCTAAACTTTATTCAACTAGAAAAGTTATTTCAAACTAATCAATACATTGACCAAAAGAATGAAACGGCATTCAAGAAAAGTTTTATACATACCCAAGCACTGAATGCTTAGCTGTCTAAAGACATTAGGAAGCTATCCGGGGTTATTTTAAAAGGCACAGGGTCTTACCTCTAGGCTCCTTTTTAAGTATAAAAAGAGAGAGAAAGATTAAATGGCGCTTTTTATTAACAAAGGAAACACCGAACAGTCCTTTAGTGCCGTTTACGTCTCCAGTCTACATGCACCATTTTTTAGATTTAAGCTGTTTTGAAGAAGAAAAAAAAGTTGATATACTTAAAGGTTATCAGGTTATTTAAAAGGCCAGTTCAGCTTTTATAAGGACAGAAACAGAAAAATAAAGCAGGTTAAAAAGTTTCATTAAAAAAAAAAAAAACAATCTAGGCTTTATTGACAATTGCTGCAAAACATTTTTGGACAGATTTAGTTACCTATTTAGGCAAGCTTACACAGGTAGCATTCTGCAAATTTTCTGGAGAGCGTACAGAGACTAGATGGCAATAAGTACAGTTTGGGCGTATTTTTCTTTTTTTCTCTTTTTTTTTAAAGTATGTACAAAGAAATTCGGATTTAGCTGCAGGATCCCTTTACATTAGAAAGAGATGACCCTTGTAGAGATTGTTGTCCCAATCCTTCTTAAACAGTTTGAGCATGCATTTTAAATAACAGTGTATTATATCGATAAAAAAAAAAAAAAAAGACTTATTTTATCTCTTTGAACACAATTATCCAAACACAATTAGCAGTTTTACAGAACAGATTTTTTCTTTTGAAGAGGCATTACTTATTTTAAACAAATTAAGGATTTGAGGACAGTCCATCTCAACAGTGTCTATTAGGGCTATATTTCAAAACTCTAAAATAGCATGTAAAAAAAATATATTAAAGCCTAAATCTAAACGTACATCTTTTAAGACTATTTAAAACAAATTATCAATTGGTGTCAATGTCATTAGAGAGTGGGGTTTTTTTTCCTTTCCTTAATTAAACGATCCTTTACATTATGTGTTACATAATTGATTTGGTTTAATGGCTTTTTGATCTCCTACTATTGAGCAGAATTTTGAAATGTAGCCTATTGGGAATCTGCAACTCATCAACAAGTCAGGCTTTCTCTCATCAGTTTAAATATTATACCAAAGCAAAGAGGACAAAAAAAAAAAAAAAAAAAAAAAAAAGAAGAGGAAAATTTTTTTTAAACAATGCAAAAAAGCAGAGATTAAAGCAGAAGAGTATAAAACTGAAAAATAAGAACAGGCTGTTTTTAAATACCTAAACCTCCACCCCCCAAACTGTCTTGATCTTTCGATCGAGTCCCGATGCGTTCAGTTGACTTTTTTCAGGTTTCCTTTAAAAGAAAAAAATAAAATAAAATGTCCAGAGCAGAAATGCGGAAACGGAAAGGCAGACAATTACTTTTGTCGGGTTGCTTAAAGAGCGAGCTGCCGTGGGAGACAGTCGTCATGATGGGACATTATGGGTGGTGACGTTGTGCTTGGTTAGAGTTCAGTATCGTCCATACGGATGTTCCCTGTACGCTCCCTTCGTTTGTCTCTGAGCAACCACTTTCCCAGCGGTGGGCGTACGCTGCGTTCCGTTCCAGTCATCTTGACCTATGAAGGCGATCATGCGAACACACAGACGGGCGAAATAAATAAGGCCGTATCCTGATACACCAATACATTAATAAAAATCTAACTCAATCACCACTAGCAACAATTAACCACAGGGTTATTAAATCACTACTATTATATTAAATATCACCAACATAATTCTCTTAATAAAAGGCACATTTATCTAAAAAGTTCCAATCATGACTTTAACACAAAGCAAATGCCAAGTGTGTTTTGGGAACGCACCAGGATTTTTAATGCCTACCATAATTCTCGTATCCTTCCTGCGTTTCTCCGTGTCCATAGTCATAATACTCTGGTTCTCTGCAAGTAAAAACAATAATCAATCTTTCTTCATCTTGCAGCTTTCACGAGAAAATGAAACTGAGCTTGTGCCCGAAGTGTTCCGTTCCTACTTCCTGCCAATAGGGAGAAATTTTTTTATTCCATGTGTTATAATACTACCGATTCGGGGGAAGGAGGAGCTGGATTTGAGTTTAAGGTACAGTTTAAGTTTGTAGATACGAGTTTAAGGTACAATAAGTGAACAGTAAATTCTATAACTAAAGCCTGTAATGGTCCCGTACAGAATTGTGCCCTGGTACACTCATTGAAGCTAGTGGGGTGCATTGGGATCCCACGGGACCCAACGCAAATCTCGCGGGAGTGGGTGGTTTTCCTTTTGCCGCAGACAGGAGTGGGCAGCCAAACTAATATAGCGCGAGTCCCGCCATCCCACAGATCCAGTTAGCTGTAATGTTTTGTTTAACTGTTTATAATAGAGTTTCTGAAGCCCGAGAGCAGGGCTGGTAATGGTGAGAAATTCAGCAGGAACGGGGTTAAGAAAACAATTCCGCACATGGCTCTAGTTCAAGCTCACAGTGAGCAAAATGTTTTGGCACCTGATCCAGTGAATTATCAAAAAGCTCAGCGGGAGCCGAATCAGGAACGTAACCGTGGGTAAAGTGAGATCCAAGCGGGTCAGTGTGTATCCAGCAAACACAGTGTCCTAATCTCTCAACTACGAGTCCAAAACCGGAGCTGAACTATGATGACCTGTTACTAACAACGAAACAACGGTGCTTCAACTCACGCCGGTGGCTGACTGTAATAGCTGTCGTAGGCTTCGTAAGCCGACTCTGTGTAGGCTTCGTCGTAAGACTGAGGAAAACAGAAGAAGGGGTGTCAGTAAGATGATATTCTCTGTTCTATTTAAATAGCATGACAAATGTAATCAGAATGTGTTTGTGCTTACGTAGTCTTCGTAAGGCTCCTGGGCAGGAGGGCGCGGTGGAGGAGGCATCCGCTGCGTTCCAGGGGCAGGAGCGCGAGCTCTCGTGGCAGCCGCCCCTCTGACAGCCTGAGCCGGTGGTCCTCCACGTCCTGCTGGAGCCCCTCTGACCGCCCCACCTCTGGCTGGACCGCCACGCGGAACACCGCCGCGCATCAGTGCCATGCCTCGACCCCTGAACCATCGAATCAGATACAAGAAAAATAAATGAATAAATAACTTCTACGTTGTGGCGTATGAAGGTGTAGTAGATGATTGTTAATAGAAGTGAACGCAATGTGTGACATACCTAGGTGGAGGGGGTCCTCCACGCCCCCGGGCCATTGGGCCTCCTCTGCCACGGACGGCGTGTTCGTGGCTGCCATTCAGATATCCCATCTCCATGAACTGCTCCTGGCAAATTTCGTCCATCATGTCCTAGAGAGCAAAAGTCACATGGAAAAGAGGTTTAACGAATTGCATTCCAAAACAAGCTGAGCTCGGCTATTAAGCATTAGCACAAATCTTAGATGCCGTAGCATACGTCAGGGTTTCTGCAGGTTTCACCAAGTAGAATTTTTTACTTTTTAAGATTATGGATCAAATTTCAGACCTACATCACAGCATCAATAACACAAACACGTTTATTTTTTTATTTTTAAAGCCAAGTATCTTTACATTTCAGACTTTTTAAGACCCTGCAGAAACCCTGAACAGAGCAATCAATCCAGAAGAGTGAAGCATTAATCTGCAGTCACAGGTAACACAAACAAAGCTCTAATTTAACACAGTGGTTCATCAACCCATTTGGCTCTAATAAACAATCCATCTGGTTACTCCCCCCCCCCCATTGATACTTACAGGAAAGAGGAACTTCTTAACCTCCTCCATAGCGTTGGCCATGCGCATGTACGCTTCAGGCGCCGGGGCGAATACTTCGATAAATACGTGGAGCTCCATGGACAGGTGGGCGTATTTGGGCTCGCCGCTTTTCCTCAAACTCTCCTCCTGATAAGGACACAATGAAACATTTAATAGACCTTATGCTCGAAAAAAAAGGCTGCAAACCTCAACCAATTAGCAACAACGGGGAGTCGTAGGCTTCTAAATGTAATGAGCAGAGCATCTGCCTCTGTACTTCTAAAATCTGCCGAGAGGGAAATAAAAACGCGAGCTCGTAGGCTTCCCTCGGTTTACGGAGGACGAAACGTCAGGCAGAGTCCTCGATTACATTTTTCCGGAAGCCTTGTTTATTGTGTTTACAGTCACCCATGTGAATTACCCACGCATATTGTTCCGAGACTGATTTAATTAAAACGAACCAGCTGTTAAAGGATCACTTATTAGCACTCATTTTAAAGGTAAATGATGCAGCCGAGTGCCGAAAGAAACAGTTTTAATGACCAAAATTGTGTAGCTGAAAACCTAAAGTGTATTCTCATTCACACAAGTAAGGATGAACAATTACCTCAACATATATCCATTTTTACTTACTTAACCTGATCCAGTTTGTTGTCTCCATTGATTTATACTCACTCATCTATACTAGAGATCACCCAAAAGTGGATTTTACAGATACCAAGAGCTCTGTGGGATCGTACTTGCCGATAAATATTAAAACATAGCGCTCTCCGTGCTGCGCTCACTCTCTGGCGTAAAAAAAAAAACTGCACATGGCACCAGTGATTCAACTCTAGAGGGCGCTCTAATAATGGCAGCAGACCATATATAAGCATAGACTCTTTGGCAATACAAAGCTGTTTAACTGCTCGCTTTGAAAGTCCATACAAAACCACAATCAAACAGACAGAGGAATGAATTATCACTGGGAAATCTACCAACAAAATATTAAATTCCCAGAAATACAGCTATACAATTCAGCTGAATAACGTTGCACGATGCCACATCAGTTAGATTTCCACCCTGCCCCATTTGGGAAGCATGATTTCTACCTTAATGACCACCAGTTCTTCCACCCAACTAACTAAATTAAAAGCACATTAGAGCCCCATAAGGCAAAATCTAATGAATAAAACAAAATCTAAATAGGTAGAAACACAAGAGACACAGATTGGCTTGTCCATCATTTCCTGCCCAGTCCAAACCCACACTATTACTATTAAATCACCAGTCACTAAGGCAAGGACCGAAAAAACGAAAGAAGAAAAAAAACGTCCCAAATTGCTGTGATTATTATAAGGAACGGCATTAAACCGCAGGTGTCGAGTGGAAAAGCCTGAACGCACATCCGGGAATATTGCAGTAGATTATTCAAGTCATTCATCAGATGGGTTTACTGCGATGCTTGGGAGATGCATTTTGCAGCTCTCGCAAGACTCGGGACGCTGGGTGTCCGGAAAATGCCCCGCGTCTCAAAAAATTTGAGCAAACTTTGTCAAGGAGATCAGTTGCCATGAAAACGCCGAACCTCGCCAGTCAGAACTGAACGTTTCCATATGCTCGGTTGTGATTTTGAATAGGAGCGTTTGTTTTTTTTCACCCGATTCTGGACCCAGTGAGCAACAGCATCTGCATTCCATATGCTCATGAATTTTGGACTCAAAGTGTAGCATTTGATAGGACGCTAATTGAAACAAAGTTCTCAATAACACGTTACAGGAATCGCTCCGACTGACGGCAATCATTCACTTTAATCCAGCACTGCGAGTCCTCCTTACTTGAAGCGAATGAGTAATGAACTCATTAAAACAAAGAATAAGTGGAGCGGGGTCGGGAGGTGGTGGAGGTGCCGGGGTTTGGGCTAATGACACAATTAAGCCCTAATCTAGTCAATTACAGGCCTCTATATGCATGTAGCGCCTTGAGCTGAAGCCGGAACTAGTCACAGTCTGGGAAATAGATCGCCCTTCAGTGCCTTAATGAGGCCTCAGCACAAATCAGAGCAGTAGTTCGACTTCGTGTTGCCTTGCTGTCTAAAGCTTGGTTTATTATTATTATTATTATTATTATTATTATAACAAGAAAACCACACACACACACACAACAATAAATAAATAAAACCAACATACAGAGAATCTCATTTGTTCCATCAGAAACCCGAGGTGGAAAAACGATAGTCCCTTGAATTAATCCAGGCCTACACAACATCCAAAAATAAGTCGCCTGTAAATAACGTCAACTAATGTGTTCAGTCAATGGAGTGCAAGAAAAGCTCTAATGCACAGCAAAAAGACTTTGTACTAAAAGGTCATAAAATAAATCAGTACTCAGCAGGTCAGTGGAGTTTATTTTGCAGTTAAAGCTACAAAAGAAAAAAATGTTGAATAAGATTAAATATGCACTGTCTGGCACCTGATCCATCTTCATATGAATCTAAATATCAGCAAAAGAATAAATACAACTTAAAGCGCCAATTTGTGACTCCACACTTAAGCAGCAGCAGCTTCGCTCTATTCATTAGATGAGCACCATTTTTTGTAAATATCTTCATACAAGGTGTATTTTAACGCCTGTGCGTAGAAATAAAGGACGAGGATCAGATTCCCCGAATGTTCCTGACTTATGCCATCAGGAGTAAAGTGAGAAAAATGCAGCACCCTTTAAGTGATTCGCTCAAGTATTAATTATATTAAATGCAAAGAAATCCCACGCAGGTACTAATAGACGGAAATGCATTAGCGTAAGTGTGAAACCGGAGCAACGCCGTGAGCAAATGTGTTGTTACCTTCGCTTTGTCTCTCATGGACCCCTTGCCCAGAACGGAAATCTTGGCACCCGTTTCCTCCTGCAGTCTCTTAATGGTGTTCCCTTGAGGCCCAAGTATCTTCCCAACAAAGTTAAACTGTAGGGAAAAAAAAAAAGGAAACAGGTGAGATTAAAACAGTAAATTCAGGACGTGAGTGAAAGTTCTGTCTCGCAGGCTGAAATGGTTTCCAAAGGACGTATTGTTCAATAACCCGAGATAGATTTGCGATCCACCTGCCGATTACAGTCCGGTGGGGGCTATACAGCTAAACTCGCAACACTCGGTGGCTTTTGGGGTTCAAACTGAAGAAAATAATATATTTTAAAGACGGCTGCAATCGGGAGGCGGAGCTGAGTGTGTATTCGCCCTGTCCGAAACCCAATTCCATTTCTCGCTTTGCAGAACGGTGGGATTTGACGACGTAAGCGTTTCATAACTTCTGCATGGAAAGAGTAAACTGGGGCAGTAAAAGCAGATCGGCTTTGCAAGAACAGCAATAAAGACTCCAAAGTGACCTACTTGCGTCCTTACAAAGTAAACAAGAGCAATTCCAAGTGCATGACTAAAGGCTAAAAAAGATTCAGGGCCAGGCTGCAAATAAGGGTCAGAGTCCTGTGTTCTGCATTAGCGTTCGACGTGTTAAAACAGAAACCAGCCAGAATAATGCAGTCAGCTCATTAAACGGGGCCTTCACCGGGTTAGCACGAGCGTGTTCGAGCAGAGGAAACGCCGGCTTCGCCAAAGGCTCTTTCACTCGTAATCGGGTTATAAACAGGACATTGGATGTTTCAGCACGCTGAACAGCTTCTGTAAACCGGTAATTATTTTTAATAATCGGCGATTGTGTTTAATAACATCGTTGGCTCGAATAATAAAAAAGGCTTCAAGGTTTTACTGAACAAAACCAATAGTGATAGATTTTTTCCCCCTAAATAAGATCCTTTATGTTTTGTTCTTTTTATTTAAACATATAATCCTTTCACGTAGTGCATGACATAACTGCACTGTACAGCTTACGTGGTGCAGCAGTGCTGGAACAGTATGGAAGATTATTTTTTAATGGAGGAAGAAATAACAGATCTTTATCTCTCAGTGTATTACAGTCTAAAGGTGAAACTGAAAAAAAAAAAAAAAAAAAACAAGCCCGTCTTTGATCTTTGATCAAAAATACACTTTCGTGCACCGACTCATCCTATGCATAATCTTCACTGCTTGTTCGTTCAGCCTCCTTTATTACACCCTAATGGCTAAGAATAATAAGATTCACAGTCCCTGGGTGTGCGTTTTGAATTTAAATAGTAAATCGTGACCAGCTGAATATCCAATATGCACCGCAACAAACCGACGATGCGACCGGAACGAACTGCACGTGAAGACGCATTGGCGCTTGTCGAATTGCGAGACCAACCTTTGGGTACTGTTTGACTGGAATGAGGACTCGTTCCTTCAGCTTGATGTTCTTCGCCGTGAAGAGATCCAAGTAGGTTTCGTTGTCTTTTTCCGGCTCGTCTTTCTGAACCCTCTCGATTTCTGGAAAATAGAAAGAAGGAAAAGAGAGAGAAAACGATTCTCATTTTAGCCACGCCAGTGAAGGTTATTACCAATAAGGCAGCACATTGTTCTTTGCATTAGATGTGAAAAGAGAAAGAATGACAACGACAGCAAGAGACAGGAAGCAGAGTCAAGGCTAAACGGAAAAAAAAAAAAAATAAATAAAGTGATCAATCAGGAAGAGAATTACACCGACCTTTAAAGAAATAAAAAGCTTTCAGACAAGAGGGCAAAGGTCAAAAAAGGGGCGAACAATGCAGTCATTTACACACAAATGAAACGTCGATGGAAGCAGCTGTGCAGCTCCAGGTGAAAATCTCCAGCTGTGCCTTTATGTACAACAACCTGGAGGGGGAGGGGGGGCTGAGTGTCAAAATATCTCATCTCGACGTGGCTGCTCTGACCTTGTGTGATCTGAAAACTTCAACCCACAATGAATGCATAATGTCTGCCTAGTGGACTAAGAAAAACAGAAGTGGTTTGTCGTGCAGCCTGTATCTCGTTTGCTCTATTACACACTATTAGAACACTTCCCAGCACCGGTTTCGAGCTGCTATTGGGCCATACGGAATATCCAGCACGCCTGAGTCCTTGGTGTGCAACGTCTGCACTCATGACAACTACTGAGAAGACCCAGATGCTGAGCTGTACGCCTTCGAAGATACACACTAACGCTCCCAGTAGGCTGCTGATGTAAAACATCTGGTGTAGACAATTCAGAGGAAAATAATAAAAAAGACAGACATTTCCTTTTGGGGGGAAAAAAAACCCTAGCTGAGATAATCCAACATTTCCCCTGTTACATGGGAAACTCAAAGAGTAGGAGCTGAAAAAGAAAAGAAACAAAATCCAGACTAAAAGGGAAATTAGGCTCTAATCACACTCCCGCCCGGGGTATTATAAGAGCACACGGGGTGCGTGTTCAAAAACGCTCGGATGTCCACGCTGTGTGTAAATTATAGTCAGGTACCCAAGTGTTCGAATGTGATCTGCGAGAATCTGTAAGGATTTGAGAGACTTTCATAAGAGCCAAACTGTGATAGACAGCTGGGTTTTTTTCTCAACCCGCAAAAAAAGGCCCCTGGGCACCTAAGGCTCGTTTATATGCATTAATCGGTAAGATTAACCCGTCTACTGAACTAATGAAGCTCTAAAGATCTGGTTGCATGACATTTCGCAGAGTCGTTTTTAATACTATGGCCTAGACAGTGGTCAATTCCCTGCAAACATGACCACTGCCACCTCACAGCTTCCAAGCCGCCTGGTTTAATTCCAAACTGGAGAGCTGCATGGAGTTTCTCGTGTTCTCTGGTTTCCTCCTTTCTTCATTAAACATCTTGGATACAATGAGTAGAAGCATGGTGGAGGTGTTCCTAGGACAAGTCTCTCACTTAATGAAGCAACAATGAGTATCATTGTAATTAGATAAATTCACCTATTGGATTAATGGCCCACTAGGTAGTGCGCAGACGCCGCGTTATATTCAAGCGGAGCGTAGGGCGCCTATGCAGGCAGCGTCACTCGAAGTGGGACCGAGCCAATCAATAGAGCTTGTTAACGCTTTATTGAAAGGAGTATTATATACATTTATTTTTTAAGCCACTTAAACATATCTAACATTATCACGATATATTTATGATATAATTACGTAATAATTTAAAAACATTTCTCTGATACTTAGAGCAGAAAACTGCATTTTGGAGACAAAAAAAAGTACAAAGTATTTTATTTATTAATTATTTATCATGGTAAAAAAATGATATATGTATATAAAAATAGTTTTTTGGCATCTCAAAAGCCACTCAGGACCAACAAGCACAAGCCCTCATTAACTGGGTTAAATAAGTTTGTTCAGGACGCTGCCCAAACGACACATAAGGTGCGCTGTGGGTGTAGGGCGCACGAGGATATTATTTCGCACCCTATGTAGTGCGCCTAACCAATGAAGTGCAAAGGGGTTTGAGATACGGCCGCTGTTTCCCCTTCAAAAGAGCCACCACGTACGGATATAAACGGGCGGAACAACAGTTATAACTACTAAACATACATATAGGTACATACTTATACATTTTAAAGAGAAATGAAAGAATGAATTTACCTGCTGATAAAAGTTTCATGGCGTGCATGAAGGATGAATCCAGACTGTCTCTTTCCGCCAGGAGCTGCGGGAGGTACTTGTTCTCGTTCTCCATTTTGGAGGAGGAGGAGGAGGGGGGGGGGGTTGAGTTCGTCAATAAAGTTAGCAAAAGCGATACAAAACCCTCGTGCAAGAAGCGAAAGATAAACAAATAAAATCCGTCAGATCCACTCTTTTTATTCCTCTACTTGTCCTTTGTGCGACGGGCGGCGACGCGGTTCCGCAGCAGAGCAGCAGCAGCTCGAATTCGGGAGCGTGCAGGTCCGGTGCGCGGCGTGCGGAAATGGAAGAACAATAACGGCGCGCGAGCGACGAAAAGGCGCCCCGAGAGCGGAAGTGATGTCACACAACATGCCCCTCCCACCCCATCCCTTCTTCCAGCGTCTAAACCCTGCCCTCGAAATGAAAGTTTCTTCTAAATATAAAAATGGAAGTTTTAATTGTAGTCAGTGATCTGCGAGAAAAACGTGATTATATCGACCGGATCGTTTATTTCCGTCGAATCACTTCCACCTTTTTATATATATTTTTTTACAACCCCCCTCTTCTCAGCTACAATAAAACACACATTTGGGTTCCATATTATCTAAATTGGTGCGTTTATTTTTTGTGAAATCCTCCATCATTCAGGCAAAAGTGTAATAATTTGATTCTATTTGAGGATGCGTAAAAATCCTCAAAATAAGATTTTAATAGCGCATGAAAAAAAATTTTAATATATGCTGCCCCCTAGTGGGTTCATTTCGAAACTGAACACTGCAAGTTCTTTCATAAACATCCCAACCAGATAGATAGATAGATAGATAGATAGATAGATAGATAGACAGACAGACAGACAGACAGACAGACAGACAGACAGACAGACAGACAGACAGATAGATAGATAGATAGATAGATGAGTATAGGCAGACAGGCAGATCAAGTCAGACCCAGTTATCACTTACATTAATAGCAGCTATCAACTGTCTTATTTTGTTTATATGAAAACCGAAATGTGTGAATCCTCAGTCTGTTTCCTGTACGGAAAAAATAACCGTTACAGAGCTCTGGCACTGGAGACTCCTTCTGTACAAATGTTCAACAACAGGAAGCTCCGATTACCGTGGATTTCGCACCTGATCATGAGATTTGACTCTTATACACGTCCTGTGATTTGCCTGGTGCAGAAAACATGTTAATACTATTTGACTGACCATTTTTGAGAATGATTTCCCATTATTAAGCAGGCACAATACAATGCACTTGAAAGCATGTACAAGCTTCCAATCTCCGCCTCAATTTTCTGCACAGGTGCTCAATCCTCTTTGAACACAGTTCCTCGCCGGTGGAGGTACAAGGCCTGATGAGGTCAGCCCCAGCTTAGCACCGCTCGGAGGCATGAGAAACCTTTTTGTCCTGTGAAAGCTTTCAGAGCTGTCACACCTGCTTAGCTCTTCACCTTCACACCTTTCTCTCTCTCTCTCGCTCTTTCTCTCTCTCTCTCTCTCTCTCGCTCGTCTCTCTTTTCGCTGTGCGTATTTGCACTTTCAAGGTCAGCACGGACTGCATGAACACGTCTAATCGTTTTTTTAACTCGTTTCCCTTCTTCCTTACATTCGTAACTCGCTTTAATTTTCTTTTTTTCCGTCTATATGTTTTCTAACTGGGAAAAAAAACACCTTTGGGAGAAAAAACATTTTTATTCTAAACTTGCCTGAGGCTGTTTGACTTGCAGCCACCCAGGAACGTGTGTGTGTGTGTGTGTGTGTGTGTGTGTACTTGAAACTCGAAGGACAAGATGAGCAAGTTAAGTCAGCAAGTCTTACATAAGAACATTTACAAAAAATAAAATAAAAAATACATTCTCGCAAAAACCTCCGCCCTCATATTTTGTATTTTTTTGCCCAAAATACACGTCTTGTATAACGTTATATTCCGGTTCGACCGATTCTATAATCTATGGACAAATGTTTATGGACACCCGAGCATAAGATTGGTATTTTGTCAGTGCACATTTAGTCATCATTTGCTGTATTTATAACCTCCATTCTTCTGTTGGATGTTCTAGTAGGTTTACTAAGTATGTCTACTCAGATTTTTGGAGCCTAAGTGATGATACACTGTATATGATACCATACATGGACAAAAGTAGTGGGACACCTCACTTCTTCCAGCTTTTTTTCCCCAAACGTAATTTTTTTTCCTTCACCTAAACTAGGAGACCCAAACCTGTTCCATCATGACAATACCCCTGTTCACGAAGCCATCGCCATGTAGATATGCTTCACATCAGTTGAACTGGAAGATCTTGAGTGACCTTCTATAGAGCTCTTTAATTTAATTCAATTAAATTTTATCGTAGCGTGTTTATAACAATGGACATTGTCCCAAAGAAGCTTTACAGAGATAAGGATTATATAATGTTGAAATGTCGCCAATGGCGACTGTGGCAAGGAAAAACTTCCTGAGATATAGAGAAACCTTGAGAGGAACCAGATTAAAAAAGGAACCAGTCCTCATCCGGGTGGCACCAAATGTCCATTAATTACAGCTCCATCATTGTTGAGGTGAGCTGTTCAGTGATTGGTGCTGAAATGCAGAACCGTTCATGCAACCTGTGGTCCTGAGCCATTGTAGTAGACGCAAACCTGTTCCAGCATAAAAATGCCCTGAGTAGCACTATGAAGATATACTTTACATCGGTTTGATGTGGATAATCTTCTGCTCTATAGCTCTTTAACCCTACTGAACACATTTGTGTTGAATTGGAATTTACTAACACCTTTGTAGCTGAATAAACACAAACCTCCACAAAATCTAGTGGAACATCTCCCCAGAAGAGTGGAGGTTATTATTAAAGCAAATGAAGACTAAATGTGGAATGGGATTTTTAAAAAGCACATAGGTTAAGTTTTCAAATTTGTGTCTACATAATGTATATATATGTTCGCATGTCTTTGTGGTGTATAAAAACGCAGGGGTTTTGGGGGACGTTGGTGTCTGACTGATTTGATTTAGGAATGTTCTCGTCAGGTGGCCTCAGTGAAGAGAGCTTCAGAAATCCGGTCTTTAATTTGTTCTAGGTTTTACATGCAGGTAGTTGGGTTAAAAGAGGCAGATGTAGAAGACAGAGGGGTATAAAGACGGATGATCCGCTGTGGCGACCCCTAATGGGAGAAGCCGAAAGAAGAAGAAGAATTTGTTCTAGGTTTTGATTTCATCGCATGCCCACAGGCGTTCGGGGAGACAAACCGAAACAATTACACAGACATACCAACGATGTGGGAATGATCACAAAGAGCAATTTGTACACACACACACACACACACACACACACATCCTCCCTCGGTGAGAGCAAGGAAAGGAAGCCAGCCTCTTTGGCTACCTTTTTTTTTAATCAGTGCTCTACAGAGCTGCACCACTGGGCTCTGATTTCGGACTCAAAACTGTAATGAGGGAGAAAAGGTGGAAAAGGTGGAGCTGGGCACCGCAGGCTCAGAGGACCTGAAATTGTCAATCATTGTAATGATCTACAAAAAAAACCCACAAAAAAGATCTACAGAAAATAGCATGCAGAGGCATTACATCATTGGCAAATGCTAATAAAATGTGCAAGCTGCAGGACAGGACCCACTGGAATTTCCCAAAACGGTTCCTCGAGGGTTCTTTGTAAAGGTAAAGGTTCTGAGATTTTAAAAAACTTAATAGGATGCTTCTTTTTTTTCATCTTTAGGAGTCAGTTTGTCTTGGTAGTCCTGGGTGGTGGTGGATTCAGAACCTGTCTCAAGAACACCAGACATAAAAAGGAAGCCAACCTCTGTAGAGTACATTTATTCACTTCTAGGGAACGACAATGCAATAATGCAAAATGTTTATGGAAGAAAGGAGAAAACCAGAGAGAACACAGAAACATCTGAATCCCAGACTTCCAGCTGGCAGCGGTACCCTTATTTTAATGAAAACCATCCAACCTATAATAAGCCATAAGATTAAAACCACTCTACCACTATCATGGAGGTTCATCTTGTGCCACCAAAAGAACAAAAGCGCTACCGTAGGATCAGGTCAAATGGGTTCATCTCTGCTCCCAATGAATATGCTTTAAGACGCTTTGGTGCCTAGGGGTCATTTTTGGTACGTTTCTAGTGGAAGTCTCTCAGAGCCTTACTACTACACATCAACTAGGAGAAACGACTGAATAATATACGCCATATGTACGGACGCCTGACCATAAGACTGGTATGAGCTTTTTGATCGTGCGCCCATTTCACATTTAGTCCCCGATTGCCGTTTTCATGACCTCCATTCACCTGTGAAGATGTTCGACCTGATTTTGGAGGTGTGTGTTTGGAGATTTGGGCTTACTTAACATAAAACATAAGGGTGTTAGTAAAGTCAGGTCCTGATGTAGGTGAGTTGAAGAGGCCTGGGGTGCAGTCAGCCCATTCATTCAATAGGGTTATAGAGCTCTATAGCAGGCAACTAAACATCTACATAAATAGACGGATAAACAGACCGATTCCTCATTTCCAGCTCAGTCATAACAGGAAGTGATTTGTTTCACACACGTTTAGCATTTAAGTCTATGTATGGATGAAAAGATCGTATGACGTGCCGTTCGAGTGGGAAATTTGCTCTGGGATGAGATTAAACACTTCTCGGATGCTGTTTTTCCGAGAAAACAAATTTCTTACATGAAGGCGTATTTAATTTCCAGTCTGCAGTGAGCGAATGCTACAAATGGCAGTGGAAAGAGAAAAAAAATTGAATATGTTCCTGGATTTTTGTTTTAAAAAACGCGTTGCTGCACAGTGATATATTAGTGTAATAAGGATCACTTTCATATACTGCTGCTTTTCCCAAATGTTCCTCGCCCCAGGATGCCTTTAGGAGGAATAATCGTTTTTGACGCTCCTCCATGGTGCATCATTGTTCCCAAACGTGCCTTCTTGGAACCTAACATTGGGGTCAAGGCCTGAAATTGGCTGTCTCACATAATCCTTCGGTTCTGACCTTTCTGTTGGTGCAGCTGCCTCTGGCTAAACCACTGAGTCTCACTGCTGTTACTTTTAAAGATGATGTAGACAAGCAGAGCGGCTGAGAATCTTCTCCCTATGCTATCCATTAAGACGGCGCCAACTCGCTACTCAGCAAATGAGCTGCTTTTCTCTTTCGTTCATTTCAATTTGCACAAGCTTCACTCGACGTGCGCTGATTGGCATTCGTGTCACTTTTTTCACGTGTCCTTCTCTGCGTCTCTGGGCAGCCTGCCAGTGCGTTAAGAGTCCTTTTTTTAATTACCCACGAATCAAAATTAGCTCTTTTTAAATCCTCTCTAACTCCCAGCGATCTATCAATCATTGCAGAGTAGACGTTTAAACAAGTCCAAGGTCCGTGACATTATAGTTCCATAGCTACCCTAGAGAGGTGCTCGATGTTTAGCGTGCTAAAGGTGCTAATTAGCACTGGCAAGTCGAGCATGCTGGGCCAAAATATGTAAATCTGTCCTGGAGGGAATAGAAGTATGATGGAATTCAACAAGGCAAAGAAAGATTAGCTTTAAAAAAAAAAACCCAGGACAGAGCACGGAGACGCTGGGCAGCGCTTGATGGTAATCGTTTGTCAGGCGTTTAACAAGAGATTTGAGGACTTGACAGCTTGACCTTGAGTGTGTTTATCACAGACAAGCGCCGCCTCGATGGCGCATACACACGTTTATGCGTGCTGTGTGTTCAGAGGACAGGCGAGTAAGGAGACTGCAGGAATGTAGGATTTAAGATCACGCAAATTAGGGTTGCAAAAAGGCAGAAGATTTCCGGGACATTTAAGTTCCCCGCTATAGGTAGACCTGCAGTTTTGTAAAGTCCCAGTTTATTCAAATTGATTCAATTTATTTCACATGTAAAGTTTTCAGTCTTGAGAATTGCAACCCTACACACAAATATACACACCTATTTATCCTGTGGTCTCCTGGACCTTGCAGGAGTTACATTCTAAGACCCCCACGAAAATCTGAAAGTCCCAAAAACCCGAACATTTTGGACGAACACTCGCAGCCCCTATGGTACCTTGGTGAATTCGTCTAGACCAGGGGTCACCAACATGCAAGGACCACATGAGTAGCCCACGGGCCTTTTTTAAAAAAATTGCTGTTTCCTACTTTGTTAAATCATGGTTGATAATTATTATTAAAGATCATTAACATGATTAGTGTCTTCACATAGATGAATATAATTAATTATTATTAATAACGTATAATAAAAGGTAAATTGAGCAAATTTGTTATTTCAGATCAAACTGCAAACTGTGTGTATTAAATGTGTATACCTTCACATTAATCAATACCCAAGAAGTAGCTCTCAGTTTCAAAAAGGTTGGTGATCCCTGGTCTAGACATTATGTCACTTTAATACAATAATGTTTAAAAAAATTTTTTTACAAAATTTGTTAGTTTAAATTGTTATTCCAAACGTTCCTGAATATTCGGTCCCAAAAAATCCGCAACTTGTTAGTTGTTAGTATATATATATATATATATATATATATATATATATATATATATATATATATATATATATATGCTTGTCACCTTTATACACTATAAACCTGGAGTAGGAAAAGTATTAGCTTTTCATAAAATAAGTATATTACGAAAAGCCTATACTCTCCTTTGTGTTCCATCTTTGCAATTAATGATGCTCCAAGCCATTTTAAAAAATGCAGCTGTTACTGGCGGAGGAAACATTTTAGAGCCACACACAATCACTCTGCTCCACATTGCAAACGAACAACCTAGAAGCTTCTCAAACGCAGCCACGTAAACGAGCAAACGTTTTCACAGGAGGCCAGGCAGAGCCTCATAATGCGCCATAAAAAAAAATAAAAAAAAAAAAAAAAGAACACAACACCCAAGAGAGCCCGAGACGAGATCACACCGAAATAGTTCTTCTCGAACTCCGGCAGCAGTAATGGGCCGACGAGCTCGCTGTGCACGCCGGATCACGGCTCAGACACGGGCTAAGTGCACGGGGAGGGTTAGTCACCATGCAGCTGGATCATTACACACTGCTCCATTTTCTTTTAATATTTGAAGGGGATTCTGGTTTTAGTATCTCGGACACACCATTCATACACAGCATACAAAGAGAAAAATTTTACTTTGCGAGAGAGACTTCATCTCATCAGTCAAAAAAAGGCCATTTAAAGGCTTTTTCTCGACCCCAAAGTATTTTTTTAGATGATTTGTACAGTATGACATGACGGTATGAGGATAAAGTAAGAGGAGAGGGCGGAAAAGTGAGCAAAAAAAAAAAAAAATGTTATTTGTATTCTAAAACTACTGTACATTTACCTTCAGGAAAAAAACACAAATGTATAGTGTTGTAACATATACACCATATCTACAAAAGTATTCGGACACCTGACTTTCCCAGCCGTATGTGGTTCGTCCCCAGACTCTTACCTCAAAGTTGGAAGGGCACAACTGTATAAGATGTCTCTGGATGCTCTAGCATGAATTTTTCCCCTCACTTGAACCTGCTCCTTCAAGACAATTCATCCTGATTGGCCTGTTATAGAGCTCTATAACCCCACTGAACTCCTTTGAGATAAATTGGAACGCTCACTGCACCCCGGGCCTCCTTATCCGAAGTACATCAGTACCTGACATTTCTAACACCATAGTGACCATCATTACCCAAAATCTCTTGAAACATCTTCCCAGAAGACTGGAGGTTATTATAACAGCAAATTAAATAGATGTAGAACCAGCAATGGCTCATGACCGTAGCTTTGGGTGTGCCCACTCTGGCAACCCAGTTTTATCTGTTGAGTGCTATGTTTGTCCTCTGAGCTTGGGGCAGAGAAACTCCTGCCCCACTAGGTCTAAGTGCTTGGTATTAGTCCCATTGTATTGTTCCGAGTGCTACAACAGGTTCAACAATAATTTTGTGGAGCTAAACAAGCCAGGCCGAATGCTGCCTCACGATTGACTGCACAGCATCTAGAAAGGTAAGCAAATCACTGGAACACCCACTTATATCTGTCAAACATCATTAGGGTTAGTCGATAAAAAGGAGGTAAATAGTATTTCATTCTGTATTGATGGATTTGATACCGGGGAGAATGTAATGGAGGACGAGTTACGAAGAACTGACAGGAGATAAAAATAGAAACCAAGTAAATCATGATCGTGGAGCTCGATTTGTGCACAGGAGCATTGTCATGCTGGAACAGATTTGGGTCCCCGAGTTAAATAAAAAAAAAGAATTTCATGCTACCACATCAAAAAGACATTTTATACAACTGCGTACCTCCAACTTTGCGCTAACAGTTTGGGAAAGATCCATATATGGATGGAAGTCGAGTGCCCCGAAACGTTTGCGCCTATAGTGTACTCTAGTACTCTAGTTGGGCACGCCCCTCTAGTGGAGAATAAAGACATGACGAGTGGGCTGTAATGAACAGCAGAATTTCTATCATCTTCATTTATGATTGATGATTTTTGTTTAAAATGATGATTTTTGTTTAAAATAAATTCCATACACTAAAAAGCAACCGAAAAAACAAACAATTAAGCCATTATTGCAAGTAAATTAAAACAGTTAGGGTGCACTTTTAATTTTCTCTATTTTTGATGCTGTTTTATTGCTATTGATTATTGATATTTTAATAAATTTGAAATTTTTAATCTTGAATTATCTCATGATGGAGGGCAGGTAAAAAATCCGCCCCCGCTACATTGGGGAATGGCGGAAAAAGGTTTGAGAACCACTAGTCGCGTGTTACAGGCGTGAATCATTACTTCATTTTGCTGTATAGTAAGCGTGAGTGCTAAGCAGGGACACCTTTGTTCTCACTCGCCTCGCTAATTGGAAGAATAATGCACAGGAGGCGCGTTTCAGCAGCGAAATATAATTAAGAGTGGAAGCGAGATGACAAAAATAGAGTCGGATGAAGAGTCAGAGTAAGGCGTGTGAGACACGGTGGAGGTAGATGAAAGAAGAGAAGCGGTAGAGTAGGAAAGGAGGAAGGGCACAACACGAATTTCTTCAGACGGCGACCTGCTAGTCTGCAGTAGATTCTCTGGTGTTATTGATAGCCTTACAAAACAAAACAAACATTTCCGAAACATTGGCGCTGACTCTAATAATGGGTTTATACTCACATGGTTTATCAACAATGCACCTACAATGCTGCATCATTTCCTTGAAAGTCCAGCGATGAAACAGAGGTCAGTTTTAAACATTTTGATGCTGTGATATCTCGTATTTTATCGATTCTCTCAGTAGCTTTGGAGCATTTCTGTTCAATTTCAAATTCGAATTCCATTTGTCACATACATACATACAAAGTACGACACCCAGTAAAATGCTTTTTACGACTGTCCAACATTTAAACATGAAAAAAAGCAATATAATATATAAAGTATAGATTCAATAGTATAAAGTATTTCTCTAATCATCCTTAATATTCGCAAAACAATTCGTACAAACAGCATTGGATTTCATTCAAAAGATTTCTTTTAAAAAAATACAATACAGATGTGTCAATACACATCTTAATGGCATCAAAAGTCATTCTTTGATTGTTAGCAAAGAAGATCGTCAAATCGTTTAGTCGCGTTTCAGCATGACGGCGCACGCTTTCAGTATTTCCTGATGTATAAACTATCGTTCTGATTCAAATGATTGAAAATGCACGAATGTACACGTTACTGTATGTAAGATATCGCGTGCAAAAGACCAGACAGGATTCACAATTTTACTATACTGTACTAGCGTTCGTTCGTTTCCTGCTTGTTCGAGCTCGCCAAACAAAGTTTCACGAGATTGACCTGTTTTAGAGAACTAGCTGATCATTGGTTGATCTTGATTCCATACAATACCCTTCATTAGTGACATTCAAAAAACATCTGCACAATTAATCAATTTACATATTGATGAATTTAGTATTGATCAATTGCCATATTATGACAACTGGATTCATTATTTTGCATTCGTATGCAATGAACTGATGCCCAGATGTTTTGTAGAAGTAATGGCACGACTCTGAGCCCTTTCCTGTTTGCAGAGGTGATGGACAGGTTGACGGATGATTATAATTAGTATAAAAGCCAGTGTGTCACTCAACTTGGGGGATATCCATGCATAAAATTCCCTTCTATCCTTATTTCTACAGTGGATCAAAATCAGATATGATCGACAGGGGTCAGTTTTATTATTTCTAAATTATATATTTATATGCTCAAACTAATGGCGGTCAGTATTACCATCGGTATGCTACAGTAACCATAGGCTGTATAGACCATAAGAATGGTATGGGTTTTCAAACAAAATATTGATGATATTTATTGGTTCAGGGTCTCGTCTCAGGTCAGGTCATGCGCCAATTCATGCTCCATAAACCACCCATAAATACAGATAATCAGGCATTAATCGATCGTTTTCCACAGCCGAGACACCGCAGGTAATCCTGTAAATCTAACCCTAACTCCAAACTCTAAAACCACACAACACTGTACTTATCCAGCCTGAAACAGATTCAACACCATCAACTTTTAGGTCTGTCTTTGGCTGGTCAGACTTTCCCACATAGATTTTTTGTTCTGCAATTAAAGGGGTACTTGACCATGTTCCCTGCTTCCACTGTGACTTTTCGAAGGCTGAGATTTCAAATCGCACCACCGCCACTGCAAAAGCCTTGAGCAAAACCCTGATGTCTCGATTGTCCATTTGTGTGCTGGGGTTTTATTTTGCCCCACGTCCTCGTAAATGTCTTCCTTTGACAAATAGGCCGTCTTTATAACCGCAGAATACAGTGACAGTCCCATTGAGGCCAAGTGATGTCTTTTGGAATTGGAAAATATCACAAAAATAATCCTCGCCCTTGCAATTGGAGGATTCTATGCCCTTTATCTAGGGCCTCTTTTTTTTATTAATTTGGACCCCATTTCTTTAGTTCCTCATTACATTTCCTTTGTGCCTGGGGAACCATGAGGACAGACAATATGCCTCCATTTTGCAATTATTTTCAGAAACACAGAACAATCCAGAACAATGCTCCGTTTGTGTAATTTGAGAAACCATGTGAGGGGTATACTTTTTTTTAGGCCACCCGTTCTGAGCCTGAGATATAAATTACGATGAAGCACTGCCCTCTAGTGGTGAGAGTGAACAAACCCTGACATAAATATGAATTGATGTTCATTCGAGCCAGCAGGTAGAAGACCATTTATTAGCACATGTACTCAATATAACAACAAATTTAGAATTCGCAAATCAGCATATAATGTTTCCACAGCTGAGCATGGTTCCATGTGTATCGTCCCCAGAGGTGGGAAGTAACGAAGTACAAATACGTCATTACTGTACTTAAGTAGATTTTTCTGGTATCAGTACTTTACTCCACTATTTATTTTTTACTTTTACTCATTACATTTTTACACAAATATCTGTACTTTTTTACTGTACTTTTAAAGTAACCGGCTCGTTACTTTAGTTTTAATCCATTGATTTGGTGAAATATTACATTTTTCTTTTTACTTTTGACAGCCAAATATATATATATATATATATATATATATATATATATATATATATATATATATATATATATATAGTATTTTTTTTGCTGTCAAAATTAAAAAATTTTAAACGGCACTAAATGTTATTAACGCGCTAAGGCGAAATTAAAACATCCAGCAAAACATACACTTATTCACGACGTCCTTTCTTTACTTAGATATAAAATAAATAAATAAACTCCACCGAAAAATATTTGTAATCAGTAAACTTTTGTTTTGTTTTTTTGCGCCAAGTCTCAAATCAAACACCAAATCCGCCATGTTTTACACAATTAACCCTCTAGGTGGCGTTTTGTGGGGGTTTTTCCTCATAATGGCAAAACGAACTTAAATTACTGTATTTATTGCTCGTACAGATAAAAACAATACATCATTTAAATCTGTAAAATGTCTATAATTATATATATAAAAGATTCTTGACTTGACTTGAAGAGGTGCACTTTCTCCGGTATCACCTCATTAACTGTCCGTGTGGAAACATAGCATAGGCTCTTGATGTCCACACGTCTCTGCACTGATATAGCCTTTATATTTAATCACTGTACATATGCTTACATACATATCACATGCTGTAAATATGATACATATTTATCTGCACTTTTTAACCCAGCCATTATGGATGCACAAGCCAGTGCACTCTTAGTGCCGGTCCCAAGCCCGGGTAAATGGGGAGGGTTGCGTTAGGAAGGGCATCCAGCGTAAAACATGTGCCAAATCAAATATGCGGATCACAAATGAGAATTTCATACCGGATCGGTCGAGGCCCGGGTTAACAACGACCTCCACAGGTATCGTTAGCCGACAGGGTACCGGTGGAAATTGGGCTACTGTTGGCCGAAGGAGGAGGAGGAGGAGAGGAGGAAGACGTCTACGGAGACGGCAGGGAAAGGAGCAGTGTAGGAGAGTGGAGGTTCGGGTTGGTACTTTAAATGTTAGTACTATGACGGGTAAAGGGAGAGAGGTAGCTGATATGATGGAGAGGAGAAAGGTAGATCTGTTGTGTGTTCAGGAGACCAAGTGGAAAGGGAGTAAGGCCAGGAACATTGGAGGTGGGTTTAAACTGTTTTATCATGGTGTGGATGGAAAGAGAAATGGTGTAGGGTGATTATGAAGGAAGAGTACAGTAAGAGTGTAGTGGAGGTGAAGAGAGTTTCTGATAGGGTGATGATTGTGAAGGTGGAAGTTGAAGGGATGATGATAAATGTCATCAGTGCCTATGCTCCCCAAGTTGGCTGTGAGATAAAGGAGAAGGAAAAATTCTGGAGTGAATTAGATGAAGTGGTAGATGGTGTACCTAGGAAAGAACGATTGGTGATTGGGCAGACTTTAATGGGCATGTAGGTAAAGGGAACAGAGGTGATGAGGAGGTGATGGGTAGGTATGGTTTTAAGGAGAGGAATGTGGAAGGGCAAATGGTGGTAGATTTTGCTAAAAGGATGGAAATGGCAGTGGTGAACACTTATTTTAAGAAGAAGGAGGATCATAGGGTGACGTATAAGGGTGGAGGGAGGTGCACACAGGTGGACTATGTGCTATGCAGGAGATGCAACCTGAAGGAGATTGGAGACTGTAAGGTGTTGGCAGGGGACAGTGTAGCTAGACAGCATCGGATGGTGGTCTGTAGGATGGTTTTGGAGGCGAAGAAGAAGAGGAGGAGAGTGAGGACTGAAAGAAGAATAAGATGGTGGAAACTGAAGGAGGAAGAGTGTAGTGTGAGGTTCAGGGAAGAGGTCAGACAGAGGCTCGGTGGTGTTGAAGAGGTGTTGGATGATTGGGCAACTACTGCAGGAGTGATGAGGGAGGCAGCTAGAAAAGTACTTTGTGTGACATCTGGAAATAGAAAGAAAGACAAGGAGACGTGGTGGTGGAATGAGGAAGTGCAGGAGAGCATAAGAAGAAAGAGGTTGACAAAACAGAAGTGGGATAGACAGAGTGATGAGAAAAGTAGGCAGGAGTACAAGGAGATGCGGCAGCAGGTAAAGAGGGATGTGGCGAAAGCCAAGAAAAAGGCATATGAGGAGCTGTATGAGAGGTTGGACACTAAGGAAGGAGAAAAGGATTTATACCGATTGGCCAGGCAGAGGGACCGAGCTGGGAAGGATGTACTGCAAGTTAGGGCAGTAAAGGATGGAGAGGGAAATGTCTTGACTAGTAAGGAGAGTGTGTTGAGAAGGTGGAGGGAGTATTTTAAGCAGCTGATGAATGAGGAAAATCAGAGAGAGAGAAGGTTGGACGATATGGAGTTGGTAAAGCAGGATGTAGATAGGATTAGTAAGGAGGAAGTGAGAGCAGCGATTAAGAGGATGAAGAGTGGAAAGTCGGTTGGACCAGATGACATACCGGTAGAAGCGTGGAGATGTTTAGGAGAGATAGCAGTGGAGTTTTTGACCAGGTTGTTTAACAGGATTTTGGAAGGTGAGAAGATGCCTGAGGAATGGAGAAGAAGTGTGCTGGTACCGATCTTCAAGCATAAAGAGATGTGCAGTCTTGCAGTAACTACAGGGGAATTAAGTTGATCAGTCACACCATGAAGTTATGGGAAAGAGTAGTGGAAGCCAGGCTGAGAGAAGACGTGACAATCTGTGAGCAACAGTATGGTTTCATGCCGAGGAAGAGCACCACAGATGCCTTATTTGCTTTGAGGATGTTGATGGAGAAGTATAGAGAAGGACAGAAGGAATTGCATTGTGTATTTGTGGATTTAGAGAAAGCGTACAACAGAGTGCCAAGAGAGGAGTTGTGGGATTGTATGAGTGAGTCAGGTGTGTCAGAGAAGTATGTGAGGGTGGTGCAGGACATGTATGAGGACAGTGTGACGGCAGTGAAGTGTGCAGTAGGTACGACAGACTGGTTCAGGGTGAAGGTTGGACTGCATCAAGGATCGGCCCTGAGCCCTTTCCTGTTTGCAGTGGTGATGGACAGGTTGACGGACAAGGTCAGACAGGAGTCTCCCTGGACTATGATGTTTGCGGATGATATTGTCATTTGTGGTGAGAGTAGGGAGCAGGTTGAGAAGAGCCTGGAGAGGTGGAGATATGCGCTGGAGAGAAGGGGAATGAGAGTCAGTAGGAGTAAGACAGAGTACATGTGTGTGAATGAGAGGGAGGGCAGTGGAGTGATGCGGTTGCAGGGAGAAGAGCTGGAAAAGGTGGGGGAGTTCAGGTACCTGGGGTCAACAGTGCAAAGTAATGGAGAGTGTGCTAGAGAAGTAAAGAAAAGAGTGCAGGCAGGGTGGAGTGGGTGGAGAAGAGTGACAGGAGTGATTTGTGATAGTAGGGTATCTGCAAGAATGAAAGGGAAAGTTTATAGGACTGTGGTGAGACCTGCGATGTTGTATAGATTAGAGACAGTGGCATTGAGTAAAAGACAGGAGATGGAGCTGGAAGTGGCAAGGCTGAAGATGTTAAGGTTTTCGTTGGGAGTGACGAGGATGGACAAGATTAGAAATTAGTTTATTAGAGGGACAGCGCATGTAGGAGGTTTTGGTGACAAGGTTAGGGAGGCGAGATTGAGATGGTTTGGACATGTGCAAAGGAGGGACATGATTTATATTGGTAGAAGAATGCTGAAGATGGAGCCACCAGGAAGGAGGAAAAGAGGAAGGCCAAGGAGGAGGTTCATGGATGTGGTGAGGGAAGACATGCAGGTAGTTGGTGTGAAAGAGGCAGATGTAGAGGACAGGGTGGTATGGAGACGGATGATCCGCTGTGGCGACCCCTAATGGGAGCAGCCGAAAGAAGAAGAAGAAGATTTATCTGCACTTTTTGCACGATTGCTACTTTTTGCACTCCTGGTAGATGGCAATCTATCTATCTGTCTATCTGTCTGTCTGTCTGTCTGTCTGTCTATTATTAATATGTGAGGTCCAGTAAACAGCTAAAACATGTAGAAGTAATAACTACTTTTTACTTAAGTACATGTTAGAGCCAAGACTTCTTTACTTTCACTTAAGTAAAAAGGTATAATCAGTACTTCAACTTTTACCGGAGTATTTTAAAACATGAGTATCTGTACTTCTACTTAAGTAATGGATGTGTGTACTTTTGCCACCTCTGATCGTCCCACACTCTGTGCAGCTGTAAATGGTTTCACATGGATGGTTCCACACTCTGTGCAGCTGAGAATGGTTCCACATGGACGTTTCCCTATCTGTGCAGCTGAAAAGGTTCCACGTGGATGGTTCCACACTCTGTGCAGCTGCGACTGGTTCCACATAGATGGTTCCACGCTCTGTTCAGCTGAAAATGGTTCCACATTGATGATTCCACACTCTGTGCAAACGAGGATGGTTCCACATGGATGGTTCCACACTCTGTGCAAACAAGGATGGGTCCACATGGATGGTTCCACATGGATGGTTTCACACTCTGTGCAGCTGCAACTGGTTCCACATAGATGGTTTGACGCTCTGTATGGCTGAAAACAGTTCCACATGAATGGTTCTACACCCTGTGTGGATAAGAATGATTCCACATGAATGGTTCTACCCTCAGTGTGGCTGAAAACAGTTCCACATCCATGGTCCCCAATCTATGCAGCTAAGAATGGTTTCACATGAATGGTTCCCTATCTGTGCAGCTGAAAAGGTTCCATGGTGATGGTTCCACACTCTGTGCAGCTGCAACTGGTTCCACATGGATGGTTTGACGCTCTGTGTGGACGAGAATGGTTTTACATGGATGATTCTTCACTCTGTGTGGATGAGAATGGTTCCACATGAATGGTTCCACACTCTGTGCGGCTGAGGATGGTTCCACATAGATGGAAAGTTGCACACTCTGTGTGGCTGAGAATGGTTCTATGTGGATGATTTCAAACTTTGTGCAGGTGAGGATAGTTCCAAATGAACAGCTTAAAGATCCAATGAAGTTACTGAGCAACTCAAGGGCCATGAGGATGGATTTGGACTGTAGCTAATATCAAAACTATGCTACATTGGCTTAGAACTGCAATTTGCATGAACAGTTTTAAAATTTAAGCACCGATCACTGAACAGTACATCTCAAAAATGGTGGAACTGTATTGAATGGGTGTTTTGTGCCACCCAGATGAGGATTGGTTCCCTTTTGGGGTCTGGTTCCTCTCAAGGTTACTTCCTCATACCATCTCAGGGAGGTTTTCGTTGCCACTTTTGCCACTGGTTCACTTATAGGTGAACCTTATATAGTACAAACTTATAGGTATTAAACTTCCAAAATCCATAACCTCTTTGGGACAATGTAGATTATTGAAACCGGAATACGAATAAAACTGAATTGAAATGAAATTCATTGAATTGAATTGATTTGAATTAATAAGCCTGTTTCTGACCAATCAGACCGAGAATGCAAAAGCGCTTTGTTTGAACTGGAATAAATCCGATCCAGAACCTTCGACTGGCCGTAAACATTTCATTTAAGAGTTGCATATGTGATATAATCCCACACTGAAGGGTTATATATAGCACCCCATCATCAGCTATATATAACAGCAATCCTGCACCAGAGATGCCTCACTCTGGATGCTTAGCAATGAGAGCAACTAGCAACGTCATACGAAAAAAAACTGACCAATTAGCTTACACGTACACTCCCTCCTCCAAGCAGGGTGGCCACGTTGAAGGAAAACCCTTCGATGGGTTTCAAGGTCTTAAAAAGGCATTAGTTTGTCGTATTTATGAATTATGCACTATAAGACTAAAGTTTTGGACCACACGACTTTTCCAGACATGTCTGCTTCTCCCCTAAATTGTTCCTACAAAGTTGAAGGCACACAATTGCATAGGATGTCTGTGGATGTGGTAGCACAAAATGTAGAACATGGAGACCCAGACCTGTTCCAGCATGACCTTGTCGCAAAGCCAGCACCAGGAAGGTATGGTTTACATGGGTTGGAGTGAAAGATCTTCTGCTATAAAGCTCGGATCTCAACCCTATTAAACACCTTTTGAGATGAAATGGAATGCTAAATGAACCCCAGTCCTCCTCAATTAGTACCGGACTTTACATATTGAATGAGCAAAAATTTTCAGGAAAAACCCTCTAAAATCTAGTGAAACATATTCTCAGAAGAGTGGAGGTTATTATAACAGCAAATGTGGAGTAAATGAAGAATGGGATTTTGAGAAACTGGTTACCATAGCATATGGTATACAGCCTATGGTTACCATAGCATACCGATGGTAATACTGACCACCATTAGTTTGAGCATATAAATATATCATTAAGAAATAATAAAACTGACCCCTGTAGATCAAATCTAATTTTGACCCACTGTAGAAATAAGGAAAGTAAGGAATTTTATACATGGATATCCCCCAAGTTAAGTGACACAAACACTGGCTGTTATACTAACTATAACCGTCCGTCAACCTGTCCTTTACCAAACAGGAAAGGGCTCAGAGTCATTCCTTAATGCAGTCCAACCTTCACCTTGAACCAGTCTGTCGTTCCTACTGCAGACTGTATGACACATACAGTCCTGTTTATAATAATAAATATTATTATATTTATGATTAACATTCAAATGATTAATTAGTTGGAAACTAGTTTTTATGAATGCAGGTGTCCAAAACGCCAAACGCCAATTATCTAAATTAGGATACAATTAAGATATTTGGTATTTTATTATAAAATACATCTTAATGTATCTTTGCCCAACCCTGTATGTATATTATATATATATACATATATAAGTGTTCTTTTTAGGCTTGAGAGAAAAACACCTGCTTTAGACAATGTTTTTGTTGATGTCAATGAGACCATGAGACTATTTAATAGACTTGTTATTGGACAAGCCTTTTGGCTGGAAGAGGAACCTAAAGTACTCGTTAGAAACCCTAAAGAAATTCCCCGAAGAGGACCCCAAACAGAGGTACGACTAACCGTTCAGCCATTGCGACAATCCCCCAGGGCTGTTTCTTTGGGCAACAGATAGCTATTGATCTCAAGCTGGATTTCTCACCAGGGCAAATAAGATAAAATTCATTTGGATTGCGTTAAAAACTTTTCTGCTAAATCAGTATGTTTCTCAATTAAAATTAAATTAAAATTTAATGACAGACATTGTCCAAAAGCATAATTTCAAGAAGAAATAGACTATAAATATACATTTATTCCTAATGACTGAGCCACTGGTGAAAATGGCAAGTATTAGTCCCTAAGCTTATCCCTAACAGAAAGAGTGACAAGGAAAAACTACCTGAGACTTCATGAGGAAGCATCCTTGACAGGAACCATCCTCACGATGGAAACTAATGCTCATCTCGGTGACACTGAATGTCCGTTTACTCTAATTGTATCATTGTTGAGGTGTGCTGTTCAGTGATATGCACCTAAATGCAGAACTGTTCATGCAACCTGTGGTCTTTGGCCATTGCAGTAGACTGTTTACATTAATTATAGTCTAAATCTCGAATTATAGACCCAAACCTGTCTCAGCATGTCAATGCACAATGCAGAGCATATGTTGTGGAGACTTGAATGGTGTTAGCTTGGTGATTAGGGCTCTGGGTTACTGATCAGAAACCACCAAGCCGCCATCTTTGGACCCTTAAGCAAGGCCCTTAACCCAGGGGACGCCGTATCATGGCTGACCCTGCGCTCTGACCCCAGCTTCCAAAAATCGCTGGGATATGCGAAGAAAATAATTATATTGTGCTGTGTATATATATAATGTATATGTGACCAAAAAAAGCTTTAGATCTTCATCTTGTTCTTTAAAGTGGTCCATGAAGTTGAACTCCGGAACCCTTTATAATAATAATTTTGGGTTCAAAATCCTTCGTCATGACTCAAACCCCAGTAACCTCAACTATTCACACACACACACACACACACACACACACACACACACACACACACACACACACACACACACACACACACACACACACACAGAGCTACCACACACAATATTTCAATTATTGATGATTAACTCAGCAGGTGGGTCGCTCCATACTAGGAGGTGAGGTTTGTTTTTTCGAGGATCTGGCAACCCATAGCCATTCATCTGTACGTACAGCGTTTTGCCAGCAGCTGCGTTTTTATCCATTCATCCTGCTCGTCTGGACGGGGTTTCTTTTCCGTTGGAAAGTTGTAGTGGAAGTTAATGTAACTGTGGTTGCATAGAAGGATTTTTATAAGGGAATTTTTTAAGGAAAAACAAATAAAAGATATCATCCAGGGAGATGGGCTGCGCCGGATTCACCTGCTCCAAGAATTCCCTCTGCGCCCTCAACATCCTCTATGTGGTAAGTAGCAAACACACAGCAACCATATGGACGCGTTTTTCCCCTCATTTTAGAATTATATAAACAATAAAAAAAAACTATTCCGACTCGTTTTCGAGCTGGAACATTGGAAAATAATACCTCTTTGTCGGAACAACACGCTTGAATGAATTATTCAGGAGAATTTCCGAGGCTAGTCAGCAGGCTCTGGTTTCACAGTGCCTGGTTCTCTAATCTGAGGTAAAGTAAATAAATAAATAACTAATAAATAAAAAATAAATTCCAAGTGTTCAAGCATATTGTCTTTGAAACGACACTAAATTGTAATTTATAATAGTATTTAAAATCTACTCTAATATTTGAGTTTATAGTCCTGCACGTCACCATGGCAACCTTGAGATTAAGTGCCCACTATTTAGTGTGTTAGTACACGGTTTGGAACAAAGCCCAGTTTCCTCATTCAGTCTGACTTTTAACACTCCACATTTAGTCTCCATCTGCTTTTATAATGTCCTCCAGTCTTCTGGGTGGATGGACCACCCGATTCTGTGGTATTTCAGAAGCAATGGCAAAACTAAATCCTGGTCCTGGTGTAGGTGAGGAGGCCTGGGCTGCAGTCAGTGTTCTGATTTATCCCAAAGGTTTTTTAATAAGGTTAGACATTTATAGCAGGCCTCTCGAGATCTTCCAACCCATGTGAAGCATATCTTCATGGGAGCTGGCTTTGGGCACTGGCATGCTTTGACAGGTTCTCCGAGTTCGAGTGAAGGGGAAATGCTGCCGTAACATCCATGTGCTGCCATATTCTGCTGCCATAGACACCAACTTTTTCCATAGACATTCGGAGCTGCCATAGACATACTACTAGAGATTTTCTACCATTGACATCAGTGTGCTGCCATAGACATGCTGCAGTAGGCATCCATAATGCTGCCACAAGCAACTGCCATAGATATATGCTTCCATAGAAATCCATATGCTGCCACAGACATCTTGCCAAAAACTTATGCATGCTGTCCTATGTATGCTGCCATAGGCACCCATGTGCTGCCATAAACATCCATATGCATGTTGCCATATATTCAATATGCTGCCATGGACATCCACATGCTGCCATAGACATTTTGCCGCATCCAGAACCACTTTTGGCTGGAATAGTCTGGCGTTTAAATACTTTTGTTCATAAATAAAGTGTATGTAGTCACATTTGTGTCCAGTATTTCTTTCGTTGTTTACTATTGTTTATGACGAGCTGCTTGTCACATGTTTCAGAGCATTTTACAGCTGTCCTCAGACACCGGGTCAATAACGTTTTATCTTCTCATTATAATTTTATGGTTTGTCACTACCAGGAAAACAAAAAGGTTTTGATGACTCATCCCATACTAGTTTTGCCTTCATCCAATCAAATGCTCTCAGCTAAGCCAATGTCCCGCCCCAACCCAGTGATTGACATGTCTTAGGTAAAGTTCAGACTCAGCAGCTTATTCTTTGCTGCAATAAAGTGTGTACTCTTTTTGTGAAGAAGAAATTGTGTAGCAAAACAGTACACAAGCACTGGTACACACAACCACATCATGTATTGTACATAATAAATTCTTCGGGAGAAATATTTAATCCCTATTTCTTTTTGAGACACTTGCTCCTATAAAGAAACTGTTTTTTATATATTGTTAAAAAAAGGAAAAAAGGTAGATTAACAGTAGATCATCTCGGGTGGCGTGGGTTGGGCGGTGATTCAGCATTACAAATCCGTTTTTTCCTGTTCATGAATTACTGTCCATGTTGTTCTTGCTCATATGGGGTTCCTGAAGCCTCCAAAAAAACTTGCCGTTTAAGATAACTTGCACCTCTGAGGCAACAAGTGTGAATGGTGTCCCGTGATGAGCTGGTGGTCCATCCAGGTCATATCCATGAGCTTGTTGAACGTGTCATTCGGCATTTAGTCCCCCAGTGTCTGCTTTAATAATCTCCAATAGTCTGGGATGATGTTCCACTAGATTTTGGAGTGTACTTGCAGCGTTCCAGTTCATCCCAAAAGGTTTTCCATAGGGTTGTAGATTCAAAGACGACATCTACAATTGTGTGGGTCTAACTTTGTGGGAACATTTCAGGGAAGAATTTTCTCTGAAAAGTCTCTGTAAATTCTGCTGCTTTTGTAAATTTACCCCTTTACAAAAAAAATGAACAGTCTAGAATTTAGGTTTATTCGAACAGAAGAGAAAGTATATCCGAAAATCCAGAAAAAAAGAATAAATTAATATTATATTTGGTACGAGATCAAATACTTATTTCATTCGATCAAATACAAATGATTATTATTATTATTATTCTCTGCCTTCATCTATTTCGTCTGTCTTCCTGCAGATGGTGAGCATGCTGATGATCGGCATTGCCGCCTGGGGAAAATGGTTTGGCCTGGTCTCGAGTTTTCAGGTGGTAGGCGGCATCATCGGCATCGGGGTCTTTCTGTTCCTCGTCGCTTTGGCTGGACTCATCGGCGCCATAAAGCACCACCAAGTCCTTCTCTTCTTCGTATCCTTTTCAGTTTGCCTAGAGACACGTCAGGTCACGTCAGGTCACGTCAGGTCTGGATAGCAGCAAGCATTTTTTATGTTCATTTAGCATTATGGAACAATACAGACATACTGTACGCGCTTCCCGAAGGATATTCCTCCTGCCATGTGGTTATAATCTTCTCTCACGCTCCTTAATGACTCTCAGTACATGATCATCCTGTTCCTGGTGTTTGTGGTGCAGTTCTCAGTGTCCAGTGCGTGCCTGGCCATTAACAAAGAGCAGCAGGTAAAGTCTGATCACATCATAACACCCATCGGGAATTGACCAAAGGCTCGAGCGGCTCTCGGAGGGTCACGCGGATCAATTTAGCCGTTTTAACGGGATGGGAAAACGAAGTGGCGCTCCGCTGAATCGGCTTATACTGATCAGTAATATGAAACAGCGCGTCTGGAAAGTGTTCACAGCGCTTCCCTTTTTCACATTGTCATTATGGGGTATTGTTTTTAGAATTTAAAGGAAAATATTGAATTTAATCCATTTTGAAATAAAGCTGTGGAAAAAGTGAAGCTCCACGCCAGTCTTTCAGCAACTGTTATGTTTCAGCAAATGTTCAACACAAATCTATTAATTGAATGATATTAATGAGTCAAACACTCTATTCAAATGATAATGAGCCCAAAACCTTTTCAATTACTTTACGTGCAAATAATTCAATTCAGTTCAATAAGGCCATGGGTGTTGTGACAAGTTCGAGTCAGCAGTTTCTTCCATCTTTTTTTCATCTCAAAATGTTCTGCTTGCTGTTGAATTGTATGTTCATGCTGTAAACATCACCAAGCAGCGATCAAAGCAAGTTAAAACCAGAGCGTGTGCTCTTCCCTGATTGGTGGCTTGCTGTGTTTTTCACCAGTTAAGTTTTTATCGACTCATAAATAAAAAGAAACAAAAAAACATACTTTTTCAGACATGAAAGCATCTATCAAGATGTTTTCCATGGACATATATTTGTGACGCCTGCCCATTACAATCCAATCTATGTCTGATTCATGTCTTTCAATTCTCCTTTCAGTGGAACTGACAGAAAAGTACAGGGATAAGGTCCTAAATGGACACTTGAATGTCGTCGTGTGTGTATGTGTGCAGAATGAGCTGCTGGAGGTGGGCTGGAACAACTCGCGGACCACACAAAGGGACGTGGAGAAGAGCCTGAACTGCTGCGGGTTCTCTCACGTGGAAGTCAACGTCACTTGTCCTGCTGTAATTACCTCTTTCTCTCTCGTGTTTTCTATTTCTCACACATGCAGGTTTTTGTATCTTTCTGGGAACCTTCTATTAGCTGAATCATTACTGTAGTTTATTAATGCAGAGTCTATGCTTACAGCAGTTCATTACAAAGAAGAGAATATAAAAAAAGGATGTATATATATATATTTCGTTTATTTATTTTGAAGACCATGCATCGGTTGTACTGACGTTACACTATACAATGTTTGTAAAGAAAATTATTTCTAAGGAAATTTATTTTTGGTCCCCAC
The DNA here is from genome assembly GCF_946808225.1 of Silurus aristotelis. Classification (NCBI taxonomy): domain Eukaryota; kingdom Metazoa; phylum Chordata; class Actinopteri; order Siluriformes; family Siluridae; genus Silurus; species Silurus aristotelis. The sequence continues at coordinate 11,553,957 of NC_139579.1, forward strand.
AAAGGGCTACACATGTGATATTCTCGTACAAATACCAGTCATCTGTTCTGTCTTAGATGATGTTCCAGGGCTCTTAATACGTTCTGACATCATTAATCTAACATAAATAGACAAAAAAAAAAAAAAAAAAGAATATATATACATATATGTTATTTATTTATAGATTTACTTTTAAATAGTCCATGTTGATCACCAGAACAAAACACTTTCTTGTTATTTGTAAAGACCAGGACTTATTTTTTTTGTTTTGTTTCACTTTATATAAGTATTAAGTGCGAGGTCAATGGCTGTGTTTATCATCAGTATATTTGTGTCCTGGAGCTGGTCATGAAAGTCCACAATGTTTAGACTTGTTTTACTTTAGTAACCTTGCTAATTACTGATAAATGAATTCCCAAGGACCTCAAAGAACGACAAGAGAAAGCATACGTTCCAGTAGGCACACACGGATTACAATTTTCTTTCGGATGAAGTTCTCTGGAGAAGAGAGCTGAGGATGGCTCCACATCAACAACCTAGATCTTTGAGGTTACTGCGGAGGGTTAAACAAGATGGATTTGGATTGTAATTAATTGAAAAAGTTTTGCGTCACACTTGAGAAACTCAGCAATGATTGAGCCATAATGAATGGTGTTACCCAGATGAGGGTGGTTTCTCTTTTGCTGGTTCCTCTCAAGGTTCAACTTAATGTTGCTCTACTTCTTCTTAATAAATTCTCGGGGAGTTTTTCCTTGCCACTGTCACTGCCATTGGTCATTACCAATAATACACCTTGGGACTGGTTTTTAATAATGGACATTGGATATTGTCCCAAATGAGCAAGCCAGTGGTGGATGTGGCAAGGAAAAACTCTGGTTTTAGGAAGAAACCTCAAGAGGAACCTGTCTCAAAAGGGAACCAGTCCTCATCTTGGTTGCACCGAATGCCCATTTATTTATAGTTCCATCATCGTTAAGGTGACTCAAGTTTTTTTATGCAAAGCAACTTACAGTTATACAATTACACCATCATTTATCTTATTATTCCCCTTGCACATGGGTCCAGCTTGGTTCATCCTCTAAAGGATGAACATTTTAATAATGTATTATCCCTGAATATTTATATAGTTATGACTGTACTGTCAAATCACTTTTCACTACTAATTTCTCATGTCTTCCTGTGTATATATATATATATATATATATATATATATATATATATATATATATATATATATATATATATATATATATATATATATATATATATATATATATATATGAGATGTATTTGTTTGGTTCCTCATGCAGGCGTGTTTCGCTCATTCCACGTGTGACACGTGTGCAGCAAAGATCCTGGAGCACGTCGGGGAGGTGCTGCGCATCGTCGGAGGGATCGGCCTTTTCTTCAGCTTCACCGAGGTACCACTGAACTTTTTTTTTTTTTTTTTTTTTTTTTGTGAGTGTTTTGGCAAAATTGTGGAATGTCAGTAATAAGGTCACGTCCACACCAATACGTTTTCGTTTGGGGAAACGCTCATGAACTAAAGTGCTGACGCGGATGCATTTTCCTGTAAGAGAGAAATGCCATCAGCCAATCAGCTTTAAGCAGGAATTTTACATGATTAGCATTGAGCTGTTGCCAAAAAAACCTGATAAGTTTGTTCATCTTTTAGTGTATTTTATTGTAAAATGAAAATGTCACTGGAGGCAGGATGTGAAAATTCCTACTTGTTATTTGTGTTCCTTTATTGCTAATTTATTGTTTTGTATTGTCAAACAATATAGTTATTAAAAACACTTAAGAGTTTGCACCCTTAAAAATCTGTATTAGTAGAAATAGAAAATATAAATGCGCCAAAATAAATTGTAACAAATGAACACCTAAGTACATGTATGTTTTATTTATTTATTTATTTATTTATTTATTTTGTTTTTGTTTTTAGATCCTGGGGGTGTGGCTAACCTACCGATACAGGAACCAGAAAGATCCGCGGGCCAATCCCAGCGCCTTCCTGTAAACCCCCCAGCGCTTGACACGGCAAACTTCCTGTCCTCCATCCTGCAAACTCCTCTAACCACCAGACTTCTTACTAAAGCTCTGTACACCACCAGAAGTGTGTCTTTTCGCTTCCTCCAAAGCAGAAACTAGGGCTCGTTCTCGCCGCTGCGTGTGATGATCGTTTGGAAAGAGTGCAGTGTTTTCCGAGGCAAAAAAAAAAAAAAAATAATAATCGTGTATATATTGTATCATGAAGCTGATTATTTTCTTTTATTATTATTTTTTTTATTGAGCTACAACTACTTCAACCGAAGGAAAAGCTTTGTTTGTTCGATAGTTAGGGGCTAAAAAAAAAAAATCTTATTTCCTTTCAAAAATTATAAAAAGACCAAACCTGGAGAAAAGCACTCCGATCCATGCCAAATGAGAAAAAAAAAAAGCCAGACTTATCATGAATGCAATAAATCGATGATATTTTGATTTATATTCCGATATCATGATGTTGATTAATATACATTTTAATCATTCTGCATGACCAAAAAAAAAAAAACCTTACTATGAACATAATTATGGAAGAAAAAATAAGAACCGCATGTTTTTTTTTTGTTTTGTTTTGTTTTGTTTTTTATTCATGATCCATGCAGCACTGATATGGCCGCGTGTAAAGTTTTAAAGCTCTTGGTTTCGTAGCTCTAGCAGCCGATCTCAAAATTGTAAATGCGAGTTCGCGTGGTTCCGGCTTTTTCGCGCATGAACACTTCACTGTAGTGTACATCCATATTCTACGGTTCTGTGAACTACGCCCTCATCCATTATGTAAAAAAAATCTAGATATGTTTGTTTGCGTGTGTGTGTGTGTGTGTGTGTGTGTGTGTGTGTGTAAAAAGAAAAATAATAAAAGGCAGGTATGCCACATTTCTGTTGTCTGGGTTTTTTTCCAGCCTAATTGCAGGGTTTATAGAAAGCAGTAGAACGAAACATTTCCTGTTCTCAGGGATTGTTTTTTTTTTTGTTGTTTTTTTTTTATGTTTCCTCCACCACCAAAACCTATGAGAAAAATGCAGGAATCGCTGCAGAACAAAACTTGCTTTCGTAAGCAGGTTACCAAGCAACAGGATTTCCTGAAAAAAAAAAACCAAAAAAACACCACTTCACCGGTTTCACACTCACCCCGCCTTAAAGCTGAGGGGGCTTCCTTTAACTCCCTTTAGCTTCAGGCAAACCACTCAAGCATGCTGCACTTCCTGGAGCTATGCTTTCATTCAGCAGCTTTTCCCTAAAATGGGTACGACATGGTGTCTTTCCTGAGCCCTAAAATCAGTCACTGAAATAATCAACCAATGGCATTTATAATAAATTGGATCAATTCTCTGAGTAATTTCTTCTTGGTGTGTGTCGTACACAATCTGTGATTTATTTTACAAGTACTGAACGTTACACTAAAATCCACCTCAAAGACCATTACAGGGCTCCATTTACACCCAGGGACCAAGGTACCGGAACAATGGAACGTCTTTTGGACAGGTATATAGATATATCACTATAGCACTACTTTTATTAACGTGCAATTAATGCCTTCATGTTTGACCCTTTTTTTTTTACAAATATAAATCAATAAATATATAAAAGAGGCGAAATGAAAACCTTCAGCGAAACACATTTATTCACGATGTCCTTTTTTTGCTCATATATTTAAAAAATTACAATAAACAATTAAAAATTAATTTTGAATCACTAAAGATTTGTTTTACTAATGCAAAGTCTCAAATCAGCACCAAAATCCTCCATAATGAACACATCCGGCAATCAAAACCGTCCGTGTGGAAACATAGCAAATGTTCTGGTTTAGTGTCCTGATGATTTACGTCATTTAAAACACCATAATTAGTAAAAAATATTTACAAGAATATTTTGTCTTCATGCTCTATGTTGTGTTCGGTGTCAGAACTAATAAACAGACATTAGCATAAAGCAATAAATGAACATGTTGATTAGAGTATTGAAAAGTATTTATTTAAGGTACATTTAGAACAGATAAAAATGTGAAATAAGGTTGCGATTAATCACGAGTTAATACAATGCAGTGGGAAAAATACGACGCTATGGTACAAATAGTTTTTCACTTTTATTTCTTTGGTTCAGACAGACATCATAAACTTACCTTGCCTTCTGACCTCTAACAGACGAGCAATATTCAATTAAGAAAAAAGACTCAATAAAACCAGACGTTCCTTTTTCTGCTGTCTCCACGAAGATGCAGCTCTACCACTGCCATGTTAATCTGTATTCTATGCGACTCAAAATGAAACAGATCCACGGTGTATTAAAGTCACGAAACTCGGAAAACTTTTTGTTCTGAATCAAAGAAAATGAAATGGACACCTGACCATAAGATTATGTGCTACTTGAAAATATCCTATTCCACACTTCTGGTCTGGGAATGTTCCAGTAGATTTTGGAGCTCGTTGAGCTGGTTAGTAAAGTCAGATAGGTGAAGGCCTGTGGTGCAGTCAGAATTCCAGTTCATCCCAAAAGTGTTCAATAGAGTTGAAGCGCTACAGCAGGCAACTCAAGATCTTCTATATCTTTTTTTTCTTTTTCATCATCATTCTGGAGCAGGCTTGGGTTTCCTAGTTCGAGTGAAGGGGAAATTTCATGACTCACATATGGCTGGAAAAGTTCTGACAAAAAAATTATCTTCAAATAACATCTGCTGCTAATTTGCTTACTGATTGTTTCCCAAAATGTGTTTTGTTCCATACATATGTAAAGCAGGATGGTTATCTGTTGATTCGACAGTGAGATTGACACATTCCAGTATTAGTTACAGGATGTCAAATGGTTCATGACTGGTTTTAGCCTGTAAAATCAGTCTCGGGAATCTTTCCAATCGAACCGAAATCGGTGGCTAATTCCCTGTTAATCACATTTGTTTGCTAATATTTGCTAAAGCTTCCCTTTTCTTCATTCTCGATGCAGGAAAATGGAGAAAATATATATTCATTCCATAATTATGGTACGTTTTTTTTTTTAACCTGTTCTGTTTTTTTTGTAGTCTAACCTACATTTATAAGCTCTTATAATGTTTCCTATGCATGTCTGTGGTGCCGAATGAAGTTTGTCGATAGCATACCGTTTTTTTAACATGTGCCCATTTTACATTCAGTCCCCATTTGCAGTTTGTATAACCCCCACTCTTCAGGGAAGACGTTCTAGTAGATGCTGGAGGTCACATGTTATGGAGATTAGCGCTCCAACCCTAATCTTCTTCTTCTTTCGGCTGCTTCCATTAGGGGGCGCCACAGCGGATCATCCGTCTCTATACCACCCTGTCCTCTACATCTGCCTCTTTCACACCAACTACCTGCATGTCTTCCCTCACCACATCCATGAACCTCCTCCTTGGCCTTCCTCTTTTAGCGAGGGCGCTTATTCGAGGGTTTGCGTTCAAGGCTCACATTCATTAAAATTACAAATAAAAACCAGCAGCAGCATGTTTTTCTGCAATTTTCCGTTCTTTATTTATTCAAAACAAATGCAGTACATTAGATGAAAAAGCCGGCGGCTGACAGGCATAAACAACATACACCCAAAAACAATGAGTTCAAACATTTACAGTGCGTTTTTTTTGTTTTTGTATCGTTTGTTTTTTTTTACAGAATTAAAACCGAAGAATTATGAATTTTAATGATGAGTGACGATCCGCTCCAGGATGGAAAACCTCACGGGGTTGTAGTTTACAACTCGGTTTTCAGGAGCTTCTTTGCTCTGAGCATGTTGTTCAGCACTGTTCAGGAGGAAATGAAAATGTCATTAGGGGGCGGATTTAAAAAATCTCCATTCTGAAGTTATTAGAACGAGTCCACTTACAGAGTTTCATGTCGTTAGGCTCGTAGGCGTACATGCGGTTGGAGTAGCGGCCAGTGATGTCAGCACGAACAGTCATTGAAGGATCTGGAGGAAAAGAAAATGGTTATTTTTGGGAGAAGGAAAATTTTTACAAACTGTCGTCATTCAGGTAGAACCTACTCACCGACAAAGATGATCCTGGGAACGTACTGGCCATCAGGAGACAGATGCTTATCTGTGGTTTCATACTGTAATATACACACATTTGACATCAGTTTCATCCTTTTACCCATAAAGCGGTTCACGTTAAACGATAAAATACTCACCACCAGGTTCAGGAGAATGAAGTCGTCGTCAGCGATTTTCTGGATCTCTTTGTCTTCGGCGAAAGCTTTCTTCAGGGCTGGTGAAGGAACAGAGCAAATATTTACCTACCTAACATTTGGCGAAGAGGTTGACCCGGCGCAAATAACCGCTTTAAACATTAACGCAATAGGAAATTCCTGAAGAGCAGGATTATGTCAAAGCTTACCCTGGCTGTGTGGGCACTCCTCCAAGTGGAGGATGACTATCAGGGGCTTGTTTCTGAAAGGGAAAAAAGGATTTGCTGTTAAAAAAATGTGGGTCCACATGGATTCAAAATGAAATTGTTCATAGTGGTTAATGGCTTCGTTTCAGCAAATATTATCAAATGGACAATGAAGTTAATTCCAATTTGTAAAAAAAAAAAAATTAACATCTCATCCTGGATGTCCCATGAGCATGAGAACTTTTCTAGAATTTGCCGCAACCGACTCCTACCAACACGCTTGGACAATCAGGTGAATTCCAGCACCTCATGTCTAGTTTTGAGTAAAGAACCGGTTTAGAAATGCTATTTCGATGCAAGCGAAACATTTCTTACTGTGAGCGTGCCAAGAAGAGAGCCTCCTCGTAGGTCTGAGCCCAGATCAGCTGATCACCCCATCCTGAGAAAGCGAAAATTTTGAGTTACACAAAAAATAAAGAGATGATAAATCCAGACTATTTTACACGATGCAAAGAAATCCTTACTAACCTCTGGAGAGAGTCTGAGGGATACGTTTCTCCTTCTTGACTGCATGCTTTTCAGTGCTTTTCTCCGGTTTCGCCATGGTGGTGGCCACGACCACCAGCACCAAGATTGCTGACACTAGTCCTTTAATCATCTTCACAGACTGCTCAAAAGGAGATCAATCCAGTATTAGAAAAAGGAGAAAAGTCTCCTCTAACAAAGAGAGGTCTTGAAAGGGAGAAGGAAAAAAAAAAGAAGGGAAAGGCTCTCTCACCTGTTCTCAGGTTTCCCTTTTAGAGTGGTATGAGTGAGTATCTGTGTGTTCAGTCCCTCAGTCCTGCTGTGGTGTCTGTGGTCACCTGGGCCGCCTTTATACAACTGTGCACCTGCAAGCCCTGCCTCTTTTCTCCTTCATTTCTTTAACTATTCCTTTCCATCCTAAAAGAGTTCCTGTTTGCACTCATAATCCCCCTTAAATCCCCCTCGGGGTGCCTTTCTAAAGGTCAACACAATGCAAATTTTAAACAAAACGACTTATTCGAGGGTTTCCGTTCACATATTTTGAAATTGTATTGATTTGATTAGATTTGGCTCGGATCCAAGGCCAGGTCAGCAGCATGGTATTAAAACTAGGCAAAGCCTTTAATGATTAGGCTTTCCGTGATTGGCTCAGATCGCAAACGTGATGTCAGGCTTGCGTTAATCCGCTTTCACTACCTGTGACAAAACATCATGACGTGTTATTCGGAGTGAGGAAATACAAAGCGCCCTAAGGAACAAAGTCGTGTCATCAAATAGTATTGAAGGAAATGTATTTAATATGATGTGATATAGGAATTAAATATAGGACAGAATTATCATGTGACCTCTTTGAGTGTTTAAAGGCTCTGGCATGGTGGATCTGGTGTTGGATCTGTGATGATCTCAAATGTCGAGCTATTTCATGAGTTGCTAAGTAGCTCCTGGTTCCACAACCTTACTCATAGGACATTACTCATAATCTTCGTTCTCTCTTTCCAGTATTGTTTTAAAGACTATAATCACACTCTTGATATCACCCAGATGAGGATGGATTCCCTTTTTGAGTCTGGTTCCTCTCAAGGTTTCTTGCTCATAACGTCTAAAGGAGTTTTTCCTTGCCACATTTCGCTGCTCATCAGGGGTCACCTCGTTCACCTTAACTCTTGAATTCTGCGCTTTGAGACAATGTCCGTTGTGAAAAGCGCTATAGAAATAAACTTCACTTGATCAGCGATTGAAAAAATATTTCGGATGTAGCGCAATTATCGCATACTAATGTAAGTGTTGTATGCTAATTTTATTATAAATATAATTATATGATGTGCTGAGCCTGGTGTTTTATAGCCTTTGAGAGACACATACATGTTCCTTTTGTTACAAAAAACAAAAACACAAAAATTAGACTGGAAATAGTGGAAGAAAGGTGGACAGATGAGAGACATTTTTGGCTCTAACAGAAGAGCTTATATAAGACGGAGACCAGGAAAGACGATGGTGGAAGCCTAATAGTTTGGGGTTGTTTTGGAGCAAAGCACTTTGGAGACTTATTCCGGGTGAAAGGAACCAACATGGCTACCATTCCATATGGAATTCCACATCATGCATTTCCGTCTCTTTGAAACCGACTTAACCATATGACAAGACGATGACCCGTAGCGTACATCCAAGCTCTGTAGAGAGCAAACAATCAGTTAGAGTCTATCTATCTATCTATCATGGAATAGCCTGCCCATTCACCGCACTTAAATCCTATCGAAATGCTCTGGGATGAACTGTTTATTAAGAAATCTTCTGGGTGTAAAGCTATTATTCATCCAGTGTGTCTCAAAAACCATAAAAGACCAGATGTTTCTAAACTTTCAGAGGCACTGAATATTTCTAAATCGTGTTGATGCTGAGAAGCTCAGAAGCTCAGAAGTGCAAAACTTGATCAATTGGAACAAATCGAATCGTGAAATGCGTTAATAATTGATTTATTATTTATTCAAATCCAATATTAGTTATTATTTAAAATATTCAGATGCAATGCAAATTAGAAATGGTATTAATATATACACATATAGTAGTTAACTCTTTTTTGGAAATATATTTCACAACCGTTTAAAGGACGCAGTGCTGAACTGACACTGTAATTAATGCTTTAGTCATTCTACAGGCGTCCTACAGAAAATGGAGTTTGGGGCCGTTTTCTTTTCTTTTCGGATTTTGAATTATTGAAGTCAATATTGTTTTATTTATATATTTCTTTCAGATTTTCACTGGAACTCCTATCGTAGCACAGTTGTTTGTTTTCCTGGTTAGAACCCGAATCAGAGGAAGGAAGAGGCTTTTCTGGCTGTTGATCTTCCAGCACTTAGAATTCCATTGTAGCACGAGATCCTTCACGTCTCCGCTTGCGTCTAACCGTTTCTCTTCCAGGCTCTGCTCAAGCTTGAGGTCTGGGTGTGTTTTATGTACACAGCCTTTTTTTTTTAAAGTGCTTGTGTCTGTGCTACACAACTGAAATCCTCGATCTGAGCTTGCCCTCGAGGAGGAAGCTGGCTGATCGTTAACACGCTTTTTGGAGCACTGACGTGTCTGTAAATGACTCGTAGCCAATCCTTTAATGACACGTACGGTCAGCGTTGCAGTGTCGTTTGCTACGTATAAACTTTACACACACGTCAGGAGTAATTCCTGTAAGAAGATATAATCCGAAAGGTAAAAAGTAAAATCTTGGAAATAATTATATGGACAGAAGAATTAGGACAATAATCCTTTTCCAGTTGTATGTTCTTCTTCTTCACAATGATTGCATAAATCACAATCATATAGGATGGTTTCCCTTCGTTTGGATTGTGAGACCCAAACCTGCTTCAGCATCACAATGCACAAAGAAGATATATCTTACATGGGTTGGAGTGGAACATCTTGACCTTCTGTAGAGCTCTATATCCCTATTGGGACAAATTGAAATGCTGACTGCTGACCCCAGGCCTCCTCACCTCACCTACATCGATACCACCATCTCCAAAACCTAGTGGAACATCCTAATGTGGACTGAATGTGGAAACGTTCATATGGTCAGGTGTCCAAAAACTTGTGGCAAAAAAAGTTTGGATTCAAACGTTTAAAAAAAATAAAATAAAAAAAAATAAAATAAAAATGTTATAATAATTCAAATTTAGATGGAGATTTTCAATGGTGCAGAAACAAAGTGCTTGGTAAAATCCTCTAAATACTCTCCTTTTCTTACTACCAACACCTACATCTACAGCCTAAAGATCCATGAAGTCACTGAGAACTCAAAAACTTTAAGGATGGATTTGGATTGTAATTAATATAACCAGTTTATTTCAATTAATTTTTATTTGTGTAGCGCTTTTAACAATGCACATTGTCTTAAAGCAGCTTTACACAGATAATGTGGTGATAAAAAATAAATATGTTCTTTATAAGTGTAAGTTTGTCCCTGATGAACAAGCCGGTGGTGACTGTGTCAAGGAAAAACTCCCTGAGATGGCATAAGGAAGAAACCTTGAGAAGAACCAGACTCAAGAGGGAAACTCGTCCTCATCTGGATTGCAACGAATGTCCATTTATTACATATAAATGACAGTTTAATGTTAACTACAGTCCAAATCCATCCTCAAAGCTCCCGTTCTTACTCCGGAATTTCATGGAACCACCCAAGGCGTTGATGAGAAACCGTCTCCAGCTGCACAGAGTGGCCTCCAATCGAAGAGAACACTATCCAGAGGCAGGTCTGGACGAAGCGGGAAGATCCGCTTCACTACAATGGCACAGGACGCAACAGTTTTGCATTTAAGCGCCTATTAAAACAATGGAACTGTAATGATGGACATTTAGACGATGAGGTTCCTTTTTGAGTCTGGTTCCTCTAAAGGTTTCTTACTCATGCCGTCTCAGGGTTTTTTTCCTTTGCCACGGTCACCTCTGTTTCGCTCATTATAGAAATTAAATGTACAATTATAAGGAATAAACTTATAGGCAATAAATGTACACGTTCCTTTATACAACTTTGTAACTGCTTTATTTGTGTAAAAGTGAATTGGATGCCTGGATTATCGTGTCTATGTGACTCGCATCTCATCCAGGGTACGTTCCTGACTCACGGCCAACGTTCCTCAAATCCACCACGATCCCGACTGAAGATGAACAAAAGAATCTTGCTTTCTATTTTTTTTTTTTTTTTTTGGGGGGGGGGGTCTAGCCATCCCTGTGGACGTCCTCTAAAGTTGCCATCTTGAAGGGGAACAATGCTGGGGATTGAGAGCCGATTCAAAGCCTAGGATAATGGCGGTCCAATCAATGGCGTCTTTGTTCAGGGATCTTCTTCTCCGGAGAAGCCAAATGCACAATGTGCTTGGCATCCATACGGTGGGAAAAAATGTATAGCTGAAGTTTGATTAACACACAACGATTAATAATAATAAAAAAATTATTTTATAATAAGTTAAGCGTTAAAGTCTTTTTTCACACAATTAAGCAAAAATGTACATTCAGGAAGTCTTTAGGATATTAGAAGGATATCAGGCATGTGTGAATGGGTGTGTGTCTTCAAACCCTGTCGCTCGTGTCAATATTTGCGTCTAAGGGCGGAGTGTTGAGGCCACTCCTGTTCACACACACACACACACACACACACACACACACGCCCTGAGAACACGGATATGCCTGCTAGGAAGTCAGACGCATCAACGGATGCGACCACATTCGGTCACAGCGACAGGATTACGAGGCCTGGCTCAAACAAAACAAACAAACAAACAAAAGCGAGACCGCCATGAATATAATCCGCTTTGGTTTTATCGACATTATTTTAGTGTTTTATACTTATTATAACACTGCGATCGGACACACCACATTGTACTTTTTATCCATTTTTAGTTAGATCTGGTGATGAAAACAGTCATAAAGCAGTCGTTTCCTCACCATTCACTCACATTTATGTTTAGGGACCACCATAGTGGCAAGTCATGCAGGACGAAATACTAGAATTAAAACAGATCACATTATGTATAGTCCTAATACCTTATATTTATATATTTTTTTTTCATTCAGTCATTTGTTTCATTCCCCATAATCATTTCCTTTTCAAATATCTTTTATTTGGGTTGGGTTGCCAGGTATACGTTTTTAAAAAATTGCATGCAAGTTTGGAACATCGTCTGGGATCGGGTAAAGGTGCATTAGAAACTTTGGAAAGGGTGAGGAAAGCTTGTGGAGAAGCTCCGCTATCATCCGCATGAGTATACCGATGGGACAAGGCTTTCGAGGAAGAAACTTTAAGTCAAATCAATGGTCTTTGTTTTTTTGTTTTGTTTTTTTATTCACATAAAATTGTCCTCAAGGAATTTGTACCTATTGGTCAAACTGAATCAAAGATTTTACTTGGAAGTTCTTGGTCGCTCAATTTCAACTTAAAGCTTAACAGCATTAATGAAATAACATTCTTTTTATTGGTCATTTTAAAAAAACATCTGGATAATGAACGTCATTTTTACAGCCCCTGGCTTCTAGCAACTTTTTCATATTCCCAAAAAATGTATCCTGATTTATAAGGACACCATTTTTGTAGTGTGGAAAAAAGAGCCACTTCCAGGGATGCTATAAAGAAAGAAAAAAATCTTGCATACACTCACAAGGTTAATTCTAGAACATCGTTCTCTTTCCTTCAGGACACAATTTTGTATTAAACTCATTCGTTTTAATCTTGTGAAGCTGCATTTGATGCACGGAAAACTCGGCTTTATTTTTTAGAACATTTATTAATACACGTAGAAAAAAACCTTTACAGATTTGAGATTCGCTAATAAATGTATATCTTTGTAATGTACAGGAAAACACAAACCTCTAGAATATAAACCAAACCTCATCGATAAAGATTAAAAAAAAAAAAAAAAAAAATTCAGATTTTTACAAATAATTAAAAAAAATGAAAAGAAAACAACAATGAAGTCCCACAAGAGACACAAAGGCCACTGTTTTCACAGAAAACACTAGAGTTGGCCCAAAAAGTGGTTCAGAGCCTCGGGCTCAGTTTAGCACTGGCCTACGAGTGAATACGTGACTTAGCAGGACTCGTCACAGCTTGAGGGGGTGTGACTGCATGGATACACACACACACACACACACACACACACACACACACACACACACACACACACAGAATGAAATGACTAGGAATGAATCATCATAATCGCACACCTGATTGTGGAAGTCTGTCTTTTTTGGACAATTTTTAAACGTTAATAGGGAGCATTATTATGTTAAGCCATACACACTTTTAGTGTGAGTGTGTGTGTGTGTGTATCCAGCTTCATATGAGCCGGGCAGACGTTGAAATTAAAATGAAGAGGTCCTAGAATACCACAGTTCACAGCGGAGAGGCACTGTGTGTAACCTAGAAAAAAAATTATAAAGCGCGTTTTCTCCTCTTTCAATAAAAAGAACAAACAAAACACGGGAACACATTCACACTTCCATGGTTCTGTAGTGCGGAAATTAACTTAATAGTTTCAAAAGAGAAAAAAAAAAAAAGTACCACCAATGCAAATGCGACGCAGTGTAACATGAAAAGGAAGCTGCAACAGTGGTCATCAAAAACAGTGGCACGTTCTTCAGCAGAGTTAAATCAGTGTCCTTCATATGACCACAAAAAAATAAAAAGACCGGATATCTACACATGTGATCTGAACACTGAGTTAGTTTTTTTGTCTTTAGCATATTTACACAGAAAGAGCCTATTTACACACAATCACCAGAGGCTTTAGGTTTCTCTCAGGAATAAAGTCTGTGCGTTTTTCATTTCCGTAGACGCGGACGAGAAGAAATCTTGTCTGTCTTGTCGTCTTTTGATCGGGCAGCTGTAAACACTGACGAGGATTTAGACGGTATAGAAAGGGGGGAAAAAATGTATGCGCTCCACCGCCCTCTAGTGCAAGAAAGCGGTAGGATCGTGACCAGTCTTGAAGAAGGGGCTGCTCTGAGTTCATTAATGCCCGTGCTGGGGGGGTAGAGGAGGACCGTTCACACCCGGGTGATAGAACGCGCAGTTGTTTTCATATCTGCAGTTCCCTTTCATCATGAAATGGCGACACACGGGTCTTTTGGACATGTCTGATGAGAAAGAGGGAAATATAAATATATTATACGTTCAATATAAGTTAAATCAATAACAAAGAAAAAAGAAAATGTAAAGCAGCACATAAATCTTACCACCCATGTTGTTGTGCCCACCGCGTGGTCCTCCTCGTCCTCCCCGGCCTCTGAATCCTTGATCTCCGCCTCTTCCTCTCCCGCGGTGGAAATGGCCACCCCGGTGTGGTCCTCCGCGCATAGAGTCGTCTCCCCAGTAGTTTCCGTTGTCCCCTCCTCTGCCCTGAGGTCCGGGGGGAGGGCCCATCATGCGTGGACCTCCTCCGCCGAACGGGGGGCCGTGCCCGTGAGGAGGGGGAGGGGGGCCAAAATGAGGACCGCCGGGCGGCTTGTTCGGTGGGAATCCGCCGTTCATGGGCATCGGCATGTTCATGTTGTTGTTGTTCATGTTGGGGCCATGGCCGAGCAGACCTGCGTTCACTATTAATAAAACAAACATAATACAAATAAATATGGGGAGTTTTTACTGGGTTTCTGGCAGTCGAATTTAAGGCTTTATAAGACCATAAAAAAGGTTATTTAAATCACACAAATATGTTCCGTAAAATCCGTTTTTGGACTAGTTAAAAAAAAGAACTCAAACACAATGGAAGCAAACAAACAAATAAAACACATCAGGGTTTAATCCTAATCTGCTTACTGGGTGGTGGGTTACCCTGCTGGTTCTGGTTCTGGTTCTGATTCTGCTGCAGAGATCCCAAAAGCTGCTTGATCTTGTCAGAGAAATCGGGCTGCTTAATGAGATCCTCCGCTGACTGATTAGATCCATGAGCACCCTGAAGAAAAAAAACATCACAAACAAATCGATGAATTATCGGCCACCAAAGACAAACAGGCGGATGAGGGGATGTTCGGAAACGCACCATGATGGAGCTGAGGAGTTCTTGGACGTTCATCGCTGGATTGTTGGGAGGTGGAGTGTTGCTCTGTGCTTGAGGGCTGCGACCGCTGTTCATACTGACCATGAGATTAGCAAGGACAGGAGGCAGTTTGGAGCCCTCCTGGGCTGCCTGGGGGGGACACGACGCAGGGATATCGGAGGTTTCCATGTAGCTGTCATCCGTCATCGCACATTCCTGAACCATCAAAGAGACAGAGGGCATTTAGAGTTAAATAATTAATCGGCAAACAAAAGATCTACAAAAAAAAAAAAATCTATTTTTACACAAAAAAGAGGCACAAATTAAAAGGCTTCAATTCAAAGTACCTCATCCAGAGGAATGAGACGTGGTGGCATTGGCTCATAAGACTCTGGGTCTGGCTCATGTGGACTGTCTGGGACACTAAACAAAAAGACGGGGACAAATTTAGACAATAATAATCATTTAAAAAAATAAATCATGAGACGTTTCCACATGAAGGACACTCACCTCTCCTTGTTGAGGAAGATCTCCTGGAGGATGCCCATCTCTCTGTCCCTCTGGGTCATCTTCTCACTGCTGTTGGACCCTGAAGTGACCAGACAACCGGATAGGGTCAGAGGTCTCGGGGGCGTCCAGGGCACCCGCTCTTCCATGGTGTCGTGCGAGAGTCGACGGGCCATCTCGAACGTGTGCCGGTCCATCATCAACTCGCGCTTGGCCGCTTCACCGAAGTCCTTAATCTTATTGACGTTTACTGAGGGAGGAAAGACGCGAGTTATCAGCTGCTTTTATTTGAACTCATGAACTGGGCGAGACGGGCGGAGACGGGGGCAGACGGGCTTACCTCTCTCGGTCTCGTCTAGATCGAAGTAAAAGTATTCCTTGAGCTGCTCTTCTTCAGCCCAGCGAACGCTCTTCTTTTTCTTGCCTTTCTTCGTCAGGCTTTCTTCCTCTCCACGTGGCTCTGAAAGTGCGTTAGGCTTGTCTGTGTGAGAGAAAAGGGGACATTGTTTTTTTTATGGATTAAGTTACAAAAAGACCACCACAATCACTCGGTTACGTTCGGTTACACTCGTTTAGGGTTGTAAAGGCTTTTCAAGACTGGAAGCCTTTAAAGGGAATTAACGAGAAAGACTGGGAATAAACTGGGAATCTAAAACAGGGAAGAATTTCAGTTGAATTTATTGAGGCCACGCCCCCTACCCCCCCCCCCCCCACCATGCATTCTTCCGTAACATAACACACAATTTTTTCAATCCTGCACACAAAATAACAGTACACATACATTTCTCCAGATTTCCAGTTAACTCCCATAAGTTTTCAACTTTGAATATTTCCAAAGTTTCCATGGAAAGTTTCTGGACATTTTCCGCCCCCTTGCAACCCTGTACCCGTTATTAACTGGTAACCTTGTAATAAGCCTCTGTGATGTGAGCATGTTCGGTGAACTTACCGGTGTCCATAGCCTCGGGGTCCTCAGTGGGGACAGGCGTCCCTGGCTGCTCCAGGTCTTGGGGCTCATGTGGAGGAGTGTGAGATGCAGGAGCCTCAGGGGAAGAAGGCTTGGCCTGGGTGCTTGAGTACGACTGTGGCTTGCTTTCAAACGGACATGGCTGTGGAGAAAAATAAATAAATGATAAAGGTAGTAAAATACATGAAATTCTGCAGTTTAATTTGATTTCGCTTAAAAAAATAAAAAAATATTTTTTTTTTTACAAAAAAAACAAAGAAGGAAACATGATTCTACCTTGTTTGAGGTAGGCGAGGCCGCCTTAGGTTTCTTTTTCTTGATCTTGATTCCAGGCACAGGAGCAGAATTGAGGGCGTCCAAAAAGCCCAGACTCTCCATAGCTAACAGAAGAGACAAAACCAGTTAAACAGGTTATAATAACTATAATAGAGCGTGCATGAGATGCCATGAAGGTATGCTTACGTTGTGGAGGAATAAGCTTGACTTTGATTTCTTTGGCTGAATTGGGGGTGATGTTGAGAGGCTTGTACTTTTTCTCCACAGGCGGCGCGTCTGATGCAGCAGAACTGGACGGGGCGACAGAACAAGCGATTACAATTTTACCCATATCACCAGCAGGGGGCAGCAGATGTAACATGTTGACATGTAAGGAATGTAAATGCAGGGCAGAAAACTTACCACGGCCTCTTAAGGACAGCAGGTTTAATGTTGTATTTGTCCCCAAGCTGGGGGACTACAGGGACTTTTTTCGTAGGGACGGGTGTTGGAGTCTCTACTTCCAAACCTGTTTGATACAAGATACACAAATTAAATAACAAACTTTAGAACATCACAAAAGCAGAAAAAAAAAAAGCATATTAAACGAATGCAAAAAAAATAAAAAAGCCGGGATACAGACCTGTGGAGCGGATCTTCGCGTGACTGGGTGCATGCGCCTTTGGTTTTTCTCGTTTCCTCTCCTCTTCTGTCACTTTCTCGCTAGTCTTTACCTCAGGACGCACTTTGATATCCTCCTTCTTTCGTTTTTTGTCTGAAAAACATTAACGATGAACATTGGAGGATCCCATAAAGGAAAATACGCTCATATATTATGACACAATGTTTGAAAATGAAAGGTGATGGGGTGTTGAAATCCCCACCATGGATGAGATGAAGGAAGTGGAAGGCTGCGTTACCGTTGGGCGAGGCGCCGCTGGCGACGCTCTGAGATCGGATTATGGCCATCCAACCGTCGACGAGTACCAAGGCGAGCTTTTTCAAATCTGCAAAGAACAAACCCGACGGTTAGAACTGTGCAAACGAGGAAAAAACCTCCACAGAGTGGATTGTGGGACTGGGAATTGTTACACTCTTACCTTCAGTCTCTCCGCTCTTGCTCAGATGCTTGACCAGCTTTGCTGTGTTGTTCTAGGATGAGGATAAAAACATTGATTAGAAAATACTTCAAAATGCGTTCATGTAATTAGAAGTGGCAGGAGCTTAAAATAAAGTGCTACCTGTTTGAGATGGTCCACCGTGAGAGGCAATTTTTGCAGAGTAAGCAGAATAAGCTGTAACATCGGGGTATTGGTGGTGGTCTTGGCATAAGTCAACCAAGAATTCAGCAACTTGTAGCCACCAACACGGATAAATCTGTGAAGCAATAAAAATTTAGTTTCACTCGTTTAGAGTAAAAAAATTTAGCTATGCATACACGTGTAAAAATAGACATACATACCGATTAAGGATGTCATGTGACTTGGTCTGCAGTAGGATATTCAGATACATGCACCTGCTGACCATTTTATGGGAGGCCTTCATGAGACTGCACACAAAAAAAAAAACGGAGCAATCGTGAGTTTGGCAAATTTGGCCTTTTTCAATCCAACCACCTGCATGTCCCTAAACCTCCTTCTTGGGCTTCAGCTCTCCCCCCCATACTCATCATTCTTCTCACCAAACCAAAACATCCCCTCTACTCAACTCAATCCTAATCCAGTCCATCCTTGTTCCTTGAAGCATAATCAACTCTGCCTCCTGTCTCTAAACCCTAAAACATAGCAGGTCTCACCACAGCCTTTCACTCTTACACATTCCCTTCTATCATAAATCAAATGGGGATAACCGATTTTAAAACAAATAAATAAATATACTTGTTCAAGTCTCACCTGAATACTTTGGGAACGCCCTCCAGGCTTCTGAGCTCGCCATCCTTCCCCAATAGGTTCTCCACTCCTTTCAGCACCTCCCTGGGGTCCACTGGGCAAACTGCCATTGCAGCCTACACACAGGCAGAGCGAGAGAGAGAGAGAGAGAGAGAGAGAGAGAGAGACAAAGAGAGGGCGAGAGAATAAGTGGCACTTGTGCAGTGACTGAAGCTACACAATAGCTGTTACTGTTGAGTAGAAGCGTAATAAGTGAATCACTTGGCCTTAACCCTGAAGATTGGAAGATGATTTAGAGAGCTCATTGGAACACAACATACTACGCACAAGGCCTGAAATCGACTTTGCATGCTCTGCTACAAACTATAACCACAGAGATGCCCAATATAATGATACTGCCTATCAGGAACTTCCAGTCGGCTGGCGTTCTCGTTCCATCGGACCACAAACGCATAGTTTTAAACCTGGTCGAGATGCAAGGAGCTGACTGCTGAGCTTGACTGTACGGTTGCATCACAGCAACAGACCTCAGGCCAAAGTCAATCTCTGATCTAGCAGACACCGCAACGAGGAAACGCTGATGGGACAAGCTGGGTCATGTGGCCGAAAATCGGCATGACACTTTCCATAAGGTGGTTCGTGAATTTGACTGCTCGAAAATGAAAGTGCTGGCATTTGAATGTAAAAAAAAGGCGCGCAAAAAAGACACACAAAAGCTCCGAGCAACACTGGGTTTGTTTTGGACAATTACAAAAAACAAAAAACAGAATAGTCCATTTGAAAGTCAAGCAAATTGTGTGAAATGGAGAAAACAGAGGTGTAATGAACATCACAAACAAAATGACTGCACTAAAATGACACGGCTTTATATATATATATATATATATATATATATATATATATATATATATATATATATATATATATATATATATATGATTAAAATATACTTGCATATAATTAAAACTGCATGTTCTAGGCCTTCGAGGGAGGTAGTGTCTAATACAAAACCCTTGTGTTATTATTGTTCATAACATGCTAACATATTCATTGGGGTACAAACTTTGCCTGTGTATTATTACATCCTTCCTCCAACATGTGACCCACCTGCTCTCCTTATCATGAGGGTGTATGTAAATATTTGAAAGCAAAAACAGACATGATTCCTGACATGATTATTTTTCTGAGCCTATAAAAGAATTAGAAATAAAATCTTATTTGCGAATTTATTTCATTGCATTTCGGTTACAGAAGAGTTAAGAAAATGACATGTACTCAAAATAAAAAATGCTTGGAGGAGAATGTAGAAAAAAAAGAAGAAGCTAAAAACACTGAACAACAGTTTTATTGTTAGTCAGCTGATTTTACTGGACCTGTGATTACTGTGATGCTCATTGAGAGTCACTTCGATTGCACAGATAAACTTAGAATACTTGAGTTCTGATCTCTTTCAAGAAGCTTTTGGGGAAAATGTATCATGTTTGGTTGGAAAAAAATACAAGTCAAAAAGAGAACTGAAATGGAAATTAGTCACACACAGTGCATTAGTCATTAAGTGTAAAATACACACTGTTTCTGAAGTAAGTAGAAATAAAAACTGGTTAAGGTAATCGTATAACGCTTTCTATATTACTACACTTGTATAAAAAAAAAATTAAATTGTAATGTGTGTTTGTGTGTGTGTGTATACACACACACACACACCTTAATTAGAGACTCATCATATACATTCATTTACATACATAATGTTTTTAAGTAAAACACTTCATGGATTTCAATGTAACAGCTGCATTATGATCAAGACTGTAAAAAAAATTTATCTATATACTACAGTGATGCCAAGTAGTCAAAATTGTTGATTAATCAATCAATGGAGGTGACTGATGATGTTTACAAGTAGATGAAACAATGAAATGATTCCTTTTACTTACGGACACTTAAAATTATATGTGAATAAAAAGAAAAAAGGGAGAAAAAAGACCACCAAAACGTTACTAATCATTAAAAAACATTTTATAAAACGTGTATGAGTAATAAAGTATTTGCAAATATATATAAATATATAAAACATATCAATAAAACAAAACTGTCTATATGAGAAAATCATGCCTGTTTTTTTTTTTTTTTTCTTGGGGGAAGCAGTCGAATAGGCGGGGCGTTGGGCGGAGCAATCGCGCTCTAGCACCGCCCACTCCGCGTTGTCAGGCTTTAAGAGTCTCCTTCGGCCGTTCAGTGCAAAGCAGAACCCAAAGATTTCCGAACAACACACACACTTACTTTTTTTTCTTTCTTTTCTTACACTGCACAATACAAAAACTACACCGGGCTCCATATTAGACAACGACAAAAGGTCTTATATATAAATAAAAACCTATGAGGTAAAGATCAGTATTAAACTTTAGCATGCAATTAAACACGTGTGTGCTCTAATAATGAATGTATACTATTTTTTTTTTCCGAGTGGCATAAAGGGATTTAAAAAATAATAAGTACATGAGGAAAATCATGTTGTGTCTTACCCGGAAAAGTGTTGTTGGAGTTTAATTTTTCAGTATCGACCTCCGTTACACGGTACAATACACACTCCTGAAAATGTCACAACTGTTACACAGAGTAAACAAAGCCGGCACGTACTAACAGCTAAACGACGGGGCCTGAGAATAGAAAGTTTTCATGACTGTAGATTTTGTGGTAATGGCAACCCATTACAGTATATCACAGAAGCTAAATGAAGGAATGAAAAGAGAAAGTTATGAGGATCGCTATAATCGCTGATTACCACAAATAGGGCTGATCTATAATTTAGGTCATTTCTAATAGTATAATAAGGATTAAAAAATATATATAGAACATCCAGTAAGAAATCTGCGTGGCATTTAAAAAATAAACCACGTTGTGTTTAAAATGCCTATAAAATTATATATATATATATATATATATATATATATATATATATATATATATATATATATATACACACATATATATAAATTTATATAGCTGTGTACATATATAAATATATATACACACATTATATATATAAATATATATGAAGCCCTGCTGAGGACCTCGCCATGTGTCTGGGTGAAGCCCCGCCCCCTTTATTCCTTTAACCCTTCGTGGAGAAGGAGCGCATGGGCGCCATCTTGAATTCAACAAACAAACCTTTTCAAGA
This sequence comes from Silurus aristotelis, assembly GCF_946808225.1. Lineage (NCBI taxonomy): Eukaryota > Metazoa > Chordata > Actinopteri > Siluriformes > Siluridae > Silurus > Silurus aristotelis. The sequence continues at coordinate 11,575,654 of NC_139579.1, forward strand.
GGTCCTATTTATAATTAATTCGCCCGGAACTCATTTACACTCGCGAGAAAATCCTGAATTAGACAAAAAGGACTACTCCGTGAATCGATTCTGTATTTTAAAAACCCAAACAAAAAACACCCTCCAAGGACCCGAACGCGAGCTGCCGCCATTATGCCACACAAAAAAACGACAACCTGTCCGCCATTTTTAAAGCAAAACTGACAAAAGAAAAGGGGATTAAAACAAAACAAAAAACCTCGTCATTCCGCAGCTAAAATTTTCCTAAACCGTATATTTATATGGTTTATTTGACCCGTAGCTACAAAAAAAAAGAACCAAGCCAAAATAATCACATCAATTTATACATCCATAGGCGTCACCGTGTGCAATCTTTATGGGCAGATTGCGCTGAAGTGTCCCAAAGAGCTCTCTGTCCCTGTTTTTCAACAAAATTTTGGACCCCATCCTGCTGTATGCTGCGGCAATCTTTATGAACAGATTGCTTATGAGAAGCGATCGCTAGCTTTACATTTATTATATATTATGAATTAAGAGTATAAATCCGTCTCACACACACAAAGAGAAGCAGGGCGTTTGCTGCCTTTGCGGTGTGAGCTCATCCGCTAACCAGCTAACTTCCCTCGCTTGTAATCATTAAGACATGTAAAACCGGTTAATTTCGATTCAAATCGGTTTGAAAGGAAACACTTACTATTTATAATTCTCCTCTGCGTCTCGGGTACCTAATTTTTTTTTTTTTGTGCTTAAGAGCAATTTTTTCTTTAAAAGACAGTTCAAACTGTCATCATTATTTGACTGAAAATGACTTTTGGATGGGGAAATGATGTGGCTAGAATGCTAGCTTTTTCCTTCTTGAATAAATCTGGAGCAAAAAAAATTGAAAAAAAGTCAAATGTCCGTTAATCGAGTAGAGAAAAACATTTTTTTAGGGGATTTTTTGGTCTTGGAAAAAAAAAATCCTCGACGTCAAGAGCTTCAATGGAGAGTCGCTTGATACCTGAAACAAAGCACAAAGAACAAACGTCGATTAAAAAAACAAACATTATGTTAGAAATGGGGTGATGTTTAGAAAAAAAGGGGGAAAAAACTCAAATATTAAAGTTGAAATAAAACTAATCCCGTGGATATTTATAAATATATATATATATATATATTTAAAAAAAATTGTAGTCGCATTCTCCAACTTCGACACTTACCTCAGACAAGTCCAGGAATGAACGAGAAGGGTGGGAACGGGTTTTATATACCGATGACGTCATCGGGCTTTTGGCGCATGCGCCACAACTCTCGGGCCGAAGTGAGCATGCGCCAAAAAGCCCCATGACGCTTCAAACGGACGACCTTTTGTTCGTCAAGGACATTTGTCCTCCTCCCCCCCATCATGGCCCCCGTTCCTTTATATAACAGGAAAACAACAGAGGGAAATACATACAAAGAGCAAGAGAACAGAATCAGTATACTTTTATCTGAGTTCACTTTTAGTACTCGTCACTTTTAACATTGGGCACTGTTTCAAAGCTGCTTTGCAAATGTAACTAAATTACGAATATTCATTACTATTATAAATCAGTCCATATAAGTTTATCTCTATTGAGTACGACAGTGGCAAACAAAAATGTCTTAAACTGGTATGAGGAAAGAACCTTGAGAGGAACCGGGAGTCATCATCCAAAACACTGAATATCCAATCATTACAGTTCCATCATTGTTAAAGTTATCAAGTGTTACCTGATCAATGCTTGAATGCAAAAGCAGTTCACAGTTTCTTGTATTCCTCAGACATTGTAACCGCCTGTACAAATCAGTCTTCATGGTTCTTGTGTTGCTCAGTAAATTTAAGGATAAGTGGTACCACAGGAAGATGTTTAAGAAGATTAGGGAGGGATGGGGTAACAGGGAGAGAGAGAGAACACCAGTAGGTATACTCATTGTTCCCTTAAAGTTAGAACACTATGCAGTATGGGATTAATATGACACCATAACTATACCCTGAGTTAAATGATTAAAGTGTGATTTCTAATAGAATCAGTATATCTAAGACACAAATGATGATTGCAATATATACAATTACGCACAAACAATATACGCACACATTCGGAAAAATGCCAAGCGAGAGAGTGGGTAAGAGTCTGATGGTCTCTGATATTGTAACGAAGGCTATGGCTGTACCAGTAATTACTGGCTTGGAATATATACACATATAACGTTTTTCACGTATCTGTAATCTTACTGAAGTATTTCCATTTGGGGAGACTTTAACCCGATTACATTTGAAAGTCAAATATTGAACTTTTTTCTCAGCTATATTTTGCGAAATCAGTCGTTCCTTTTTATTTATGAGTGGATAAAAACTTAACTGGTCAAACATGCAGCAAGCCACCAATCAGCATCAGGTGTCTTGGTGGTATCTACTTATAACAAACATGCAGTTCAGCATAAGTTCAACAGCAAGCAGAACATTTCGAGAGGAATAAATGATGGAAGAAATTCTAACTTGCCACAACATCCATGGCCTTATTTCTAAGAATTAAATGGTGTTGAAGTATGGAATGGAAGCCATGTTGGTTCAGTATTCCTTTCACCCTGACTGGGAAAGCCATACCATGATCTATTTGCTCTCGGGGGGAGTGGTAGCTCAGTGGCTAAGGTGTGGGTTACTGAAAACCATGTTACTTTAACAAAATTTCATTCTTACAAATAAGGCCATGGATGTTGCGGCAAGGTGAGCAGCCACTCACACTCTCCACCTCTGAATTGTGTGCTACCCTGGGCAGTGTGAATGCACAGAAAGCAGCCGGCCCTGATGGCATCCCTGGCCGTGTATTTAGAGCATACGTGGAGCAGCTGGCTGAGGTCTTAACGAACATTTACATTTACATTTACATTTGCGGCATTTAGCAGACGCCCTTATCCAGAGCGACGTACAAAAGTGCTTTAAATCTCTAGTAATGAATAAATCTACACTGGTACGCAAGATTACAAACTTAATATATATAACTCGAATTCTACAAAATTGGAAAGTGCTCATTTAGGTATTTCAGGAAGAGGTAGGTCTTCAGTCGTCGCTTGAAGATAATCAGGGACTCTGCTGTACGGACATTTGGGGAAGTTCATTCCACCACCTCGGTGCCAGAACAGAGAAGAGCCTTGAAGTGTACTTACCTCTCATTCTGAGAGAAGGTGGTACCAGTCGAGCAGTGCTGGAGGATCTCAGACAGCGTGGTGCAGTGCGAGATGTGATTAGGTCACTGAGGTAAGATGGTGCTGGTCCATTTTTGGCCTTGTAGGCAAGCATCAGCCTTTTGAATCTAAAACGTGCAGCTACTGGAAGCCAGTGAAGGGAGCACAGCAGTGGGGTGGTGTGGGAAAACTTGGGCTGATTGAACACAAGTCGTGCAGCTGCGTTTTGGATCATTTGCAGTGGACGAATAGCGTTCAGGGGAAGACGTGCCAGCAGAGAGCTGCAGTAGTCAAGTCTTGAAATGACAAGAGACTGAACAAGCACCTGGGCAGCCTGTATGGACAGAAATCGTTGAATCCTTCGGATGTTATAGAAAAGAAATCGACAAGAACGAGCAACATTAGCGACATGTGGGAAGAAAGACAGTTCATTGTCCATAGTTACCCCGAGGTTATGAGCAGTGGCTAAAGGGGAGAGCAGATAGTCATGAAGTGTTATTTGGAGATCTTGACCTGGAGATGAATCACCTGGAATGACCAGCAGTTCTGTTTTGCTGAGGTTGAGTTTTAGTTGGTGAGCACTCATCCATGAAGATATGTCTGACAAGCATCTTCAATCCGTCCTGGATCCAAGCAACTGTCCCAAACTGCATTAAGTCTGCTACCATCGTGCCAGTGCCAAAACACTCCGCTGCTACAGAACTGGGTGTCTTTCGTCCAGTCGCACTCATTCCTGTTATCACAAAGTGCTTCGAAAAGACTGGTCCTCACCCACCTCAAAGCCTGTCTGCCACCAACTCTGGATCCATACCAATTTGCCTTTCGCCCGAGTAGTACGTCATTTCCACGGTACTTAATTCTGTCCTGACCCACCTCGACAACCCGACACTTATGCCAGGATGTTGTTTGTTGATTTCAGCTCAGCCTTTAAAACTGTTAGCCCCTCCAAGCTAATCTTGAAGCTGAAACAGCTTGACATCAGCACACATCTCTTCAACTGGCCTCTGGACTTCCTTACGAACAGACCACATTCTGTCCGACTCAACTCCATCACCTCCTCCGGTCTCACCCTCAGCATTGGGGTTCCTCAGGGATGTGTATTGTCTCCTCTTCTATATTCCCTTTTCACCATGACTGCGTACCTGCCTATGCCTTAAACAGCATCGTTAAGTTTGCAGATGACAGAGGTAAAGATGTGAGGTCTTGTGGCAAAAATGATAATAGGAACATTATAGCCATAATAAATCATGGTACATTGGATACATTTAATGCAAAGAAAAAAAACGTTTGTACTTTTACTGGAGTAATATTTTACTTAATGTATCTCGATTTTCACTTAAGTATACGGTTTGTGTATTTTGTCCACACTGCAGATGTGAGAAGTGTTAATATGGTGTTTTTAATATTTTACATAGTGTCTGTTAAATTGGCATACCCACAGTTCAACGATTAAAGTATGATAAATACTAAAATAAGTAAATCTAAGACACAAGTGATGATTACAATGATTACAAATTGTTGGATGGTTCATAATAATACTGTGTGCCATATGCATTTTTATTTGAAATAATGTAACAGGATGTAGCAAGAAATAAACTCAATAATGGTCGCAGTTAAAAAAAAAAAAAAGGTTTAACAAATAACAAATTGAGTATTATATGCAGGTGCATCTCAATAAATTAGAAAATCAATAAAAAGTTGATTTATTTTAGTGATTCAATACAAAAAGTCATAACAAATGCGAGTACATATACAGTAAATGAACATAATTTCCAGAAGGCCAATAATTCACTAAAAATGATTTTATTTTATTGGTCTTATAAGTATAAAAATTTTTTGAGATTGTGAATTGGTGGGTTTTGGTCAAATGTGAGCCAAAATCATCAACATTAAAATAAATAAACACTTTAAATATAGCAGTTTGTGTGTAAATCTTTTTGAATATACAAGTTTAATTTCTTTGTTTCGAATTACTAAAATAAATGAACTTTTAATGATATTCTAATTTATCGATATGCACCTGCAGTTTGTTGAACAAGGTAGATAGATAGATAGATAGATAGATAGATAGATAGATAGATAGATAGATAGATAGATATAATTATTTTTAAGAAAAATAAAAAGGGTTAACAATTCAAAACTTTTTTTATTCTATAAGAAAAAATCTACAATAACAGTAGTATCAGTATATATATATATATATACTGTTACTACTGTTATTGTATATATTTGTATATATATATTTGTGTTACCATGTGCGCGCGTGCGCGTTACTTCCTGTGTTCAACTTCCGGCTCGTTTAAAGACAAAATGGCGGCGTCCTTGCAGAGCATCGTGAGAGCGGCTTGTCGTGTTTCTCCTGCTGTTTTGCAAAGAACTCATCGAGCTCAGGTTCGTCTTTTGTTAGAGAAAAAATGGTTGCAACACGTAAATCAAGCTTTGTGTAGCGGTTGTAATGTTGATCCAGTTGTGAAAAACAGTCTACAGACACTGACAGCTGGGACAATTACACAATGTCTTACATATATATTCTTTTTTCCCCTTTCCAGACAATACACAATGGAGTTAGGGTCCTGTTTGTTAGTCCGGTCTTGAGACACTTTTCTAATTCTGCTCATTTGGCATGTGATGGAGTTGGTGCTCGAGCATCTGAGGCTTTAGAGTCCAAGTCACGTTACAAAGAAATCCCATGGGAATACCTGGAAAGTGAAGGTACAGAGGAACCTGGTGTTTTGGTAACACAGTGTGTACGTTTTCAGTTTGAACAACTTTCTCACTTTTTTCTCACTTCAGAGTACATTGAACGCTATGGATCCCGACTTGTTTGGTCAGACTACAGAAGGAACCATAAAGGTGGAATACCTCCCCAGAAGACCAGGAAAACCTGCATAGTACGCACTTTAATGCACTCTGAGCTCCAGTAACGTTGCACCAAAAGAAAGGCTTTAAGGAAGCACTGAAGTCTGTTTGCACTCATTCACCACCATTATCTTCTTATTGAGTCTGCGCTTTGGGGTTTCCACTTTTATTGTTGTGTTCCATCCATCCTTCCATCCATCCACCCATCTGCACTTTACACGTCATCCATCCATCGGCAAATTACACATCCATCCAAAATTCATCCATCCATCCATCCATCCGCAATTTACACATCCATCCGCAATTCACAGGTCCGTCCGTCCGTCCATTTGCAATTCGCACATCTGTAAAATCAACTTAAACACATTTATAGTCATCATATAAAAGTGTTTATTCCAGCATCCTAATTAAAGTTTACTCTGTACAGAGACAAAACTATAACTTAGTGCAAAAGAACAGGCAGATATCGCTGCTAAGCCCTCAAAAATTTTAGTCACTGACTTTCCACGCAAGCTAATAATAAACCCCATAATCGGAGTGGACTGATCTAAATGTAACGGAACCAGTGCTATTAAATCAACCCGGTTATAAACGAAAGACAAATTGATTAACTTCCGGTCGGAATCCTGACGCGACCGGATTGTATATTTAAGACGCCGTATCGGTAATAAAGTAAAGTAAAATAAAGTAATAAAAGTAAAGCGCATCTACTATCAATGATATATAAATAAATCGTGTTTAAAAAAAAAAATGTTTATACCTATGCAAATATGCAAATTTCTATTTAAATATGCATAATTTATAACTTCGCCTTGATCTACATTCGTGAGCATGATGAGGTTGATAAAGTTCGCCCAGGGTGAGATGCGACTGGGAGAGTGTGTGTGCCAGAGAGAGAAGGAGGCGTGTCTCCTTTATAGACGCTTTGTAAAACTTTCCTTTTATTCAATTTGTTAATAGAGACTTAAATTGACACTACAATTTTTTTTTTCCTTTGATGTTGCCACAGCGAGGGGAGAAGATTTGCGGCAACCCCTGTCCAATCTGCCGGGATCCGAATATAATCATCCACTATCAGGTTTGTACATCGGACATGTGTTGTTATTTTTGCTTTTTGATTTTATACACTTTAAAAAAAAAAAAACGGTTACAAATTTAATCCATGTCTTTGTAGAATGTGAAGCTGTTGCAGCAGTTTATTAGCCCTCACACAGGCATGTTGTACGATTCCACTAGGACCGGTGAGCTCACAGGCGCCTCTTATTACAATCGCATTCCTTTGCAAATCAAGTCATCATTTTATTGATTTGTTGATTTTCCTTCAGGCGTATGCAGGAAGCAACAAAAACAACTCGCCATTGCAATCGAGACGGCAAGAGACCACGGTGAGACACACTTTGACTCGTTTCTATTGTCCACCTTTTTTAGTTTTATTGAATATCATAGATTTAAGCAGCTTTTACACTCTCTACTTAATAACATTTTTGATTCAGGATGTTTTACTCCACTGTATTTAAATTGACGAGCGTTATTTATTCCATTTCATGTGAAAGTTAGATGGTCATCAAGGCTCAGCGCTCAGAATTAGGAGTTTTTTTGTGTTTTCACAATTTGTTTTGATGATTGAGGTAAAAAAAAAAATTATATATATAACTATTCCACAGAAATATATACAATAATAAATACAAAAAAGTGGATTCTAACGTGTTTTTTTTAAAAAAATTTATTGAATGTTTTTATTATATTTATTTGCACCACTTTTCTGCTCTCATTTTATAATGGCATTTTAGTGCCACCTAAAATAAAAAAACATCATCAAACAGACAATTTCCGATATAATTGACACTGCACAAAAAGGGCGATTTCCTCAATGAATGTCTGATCTTTTTAAATTTATTTATTTTTTCTCCCAGAATAAATTGTTTCCTACAGAACCACTGCAGTGTCTGGTTTTAACCTTAACCAAAGATATGTTTTAACCAAATCCTCCACATCCATTTTATGCAAAACAGCGAAACATTCCTCACAAAAAAAATAAAAAATAAATTATATATATAAATAAATTAATTATTCTTATGGTTCTACGACTTTATTCTCGTAATCTGAGACTGAAAATTTTTTTTTTAAGGTGCCACTAAAATGCCTTCGCACATTTCGGACCAAAAAGCAGCTCGAATAAATTCCACTTTGAGAACCAGCTTAGAGGTTGAAAAAAGAAAAAAAAAAAACACGCCTCAGAAACTGAGAGAAGCATCAATTCCCTCAGCTGCAAATATTTGCTTTTACTTTATCTAAATGATTTAATTGTATTTGTCCATTGAATATTGATTGCTCTTCTACTTTGACATGAAACTGTAATTTTGTTAGAATAAATAGAAGATCCCTTTCCGAGCGATTGCGTTACTTGTTTGATCTTGGTTTCATTTTGGCGGGTTGAAGAGCCTGTTGTGTTGAGGTGTACATGAAATAAAACCATCAAATTTGTATTTATTTTTATCTTCGAGCCTACGTTCAATAATCAAGTAATGTTCAAATCAGATACGCGAACACTTTTATGCAAGTTATTTTTTACCTCTGATTTTCTCTCTAGGTTTGATCCCCACCCAGTTACCTTTTGTTGACTTTTCCGGAGAGGACTTCTCGAATTCCCATTTAGCAGTGGGACGTACCCCCGTGCCACCGGGTTACTCTCACGGCGAAACTTGGTACGCGTGGTATGGCGCTGTGGAGCCCGATGAACGTGAGCTGGCCCGAGTGAAAAAGCTCTACAAACCTTACCTGAAATAGAGATGTTTCCTCAGTGGTCCATGCTGGGTGGGGGTGACCTGATCACTACAACTTATTCCAGATGGTTTGCGTATACAGTACAGCATTTTGGATGCAGTAATATAGTGGTATACATAGTTACACCCAGTAATACAGGATGACGCAGGGACATTTTGGAACTAGGACCCTACCTGGGGGGTCGGCAAGTGTTTAAAAGCAGGATGAATTGGTTTCAAACCCATTGCCGTTACCTATAATGGAGCGGTTCGCTGTAAAGGCTTTTAGAAGAGTGCTGCTCAAAGGGAATATGTCATTACCAGGAAGGATGTTCTAATACCAGTCCTCATGTTGGCAGCTCGAACTGCCTCGATATTCTCTGGCGTTTGGGCCATTCAACACGACCTGGGGATTTAAGGTCAAACCTGTTTTCTCGAAATTAGCATCATGCAGAAGGATTAAGGACCTTGCTGAAGGGCCCACCAGTCCACCCACTGTTGGGCCCTTCAGCAAGGCCCTTAATCCTTCTGCTCCCGGGGTGCTGGATAACGGCAGCTTAGTTTTTCTTAATAAACTGGGATGTGCAAAGAAAGAATTTCAACATGCTGTAGTGTATATGTGACCAAGCTGCTCTATTGTGTTTAAAAACTGGGCAATTCTGGATGCTTGTTGCTGTGAACTCTTCCAAAATAAAGACAAGTACAATCTCCTACTGCAAATATCATTTATTTAGTTTTTGTATTCGCGCAATACTGATTCGTACGTTCCTTTGCAGAGGTGCTCGTGTATTTTACTACATACAAATCATTCTGGTTATAACTGCAGATAAAAGCTGCACAACACATCTCTAATAATGCGATCTCGCCGTAGTATCGCGAAACATCACCGTGAGCATAAAAAATACGTGGAACATTTTTTTGCATAAACACGATCTTGCTTAGTGAAAATGTCGGATTCGAGATTGTTCAGAATGTGCTTTTTATCGTTGTGTAGGAAAAAAACACGCTATACAGGTTAAGCGCTGGTGACGTTCAAGCTGAATTTGATCATAAATCAATTCCACTGCACCAGATGGCACACACCGGGGAAGTAGTAATGAAATTTCATTGAAGAGACTGGAAGTTTTTTTTTTTTTCATGGTGAGTAAATTACGGCACTGGAAAACGAAGCACCCCCCCTGGTTTGCATGTTCACTCTTTTTGCTTGTTAACCAGCGTTTCTCCGAGAGCCTCCAGCACTTCTCTCTTGTAGTCTTCGAAGTCGCCGTCGATCTGGATTATCGAGCGGTTTTCCACCACCCAGAGGTGGCACTGAGTCTCCGTAATTAAGCGGGCGTCATGGCTCACGATGATCACGGCTGAGGGAAGGGGAAAAAAAACAAACATTTGTATTAATAAATTCTTTAGGCTTCAATTGGGTATTTTTTTCAATCATACATGGCAAAACCACACACCCTTCGTTCAGGAAGGCTGTATAAAAGAAAAACAAGCTCCCGTTGATTTATTAGATAGAGATTTGAGACATGGTAATATTCAAGCCAATGAATTACCAGAGTTACCCAAAGTAAGATCGATAATAAATTGTCAAAGCTGCTGGTTTCCTGAAGTCACCTACAGGTAAATGGGAATATATGGTTTACATAAATCGGAGTGGAAGATCCCCTGCTGTAGAGCTCTATAACCTTATTAAAACAACTTTGGGATGAATTGAAATGCAACCCGGAGAGCAACAAGACTGAAAATGAACATCCTCGACACCGAATGACCATTTGTTACAGTTCCACCGATGTTGAGGCGCTGTTCAGTGATAGGTGCTGAAATGCAGAACTGAGCCCATTGTACTGTTGGGCTGTTGATATGAATTTCAGTCCAAATTCATCCTTGAGTTAATTTCATGCATCTTTAGGCTGTTCATGTACCATCACCATCTGCCCAGAGTGGTTTTTATTGAAGATAACTTCACCCAGAGGTAGGCAGATCCGAATAGAAGAAGGGGACATGAGCACTGGTACAAACTACCTGAATGAGTGCCAAAATCTAGTGGAACATCTTCCCAGAGGAGTGGCGGTTATCAAAACGGCACAGGGACGAAATGTGTAACGGGATGCGATTAAATGGTTTATTCGTTGAGATGGTGCTGAAAACATACCTCCTTTGTATTCGTTGATGGCTTCTGATAAAGCATCAATCGACTCGATGTCCAGGTTGTTGGTGGGCTCGTCCTTTAAGTAAAAAACAAAAAAAATGAGAATGAAAAGAAACCGTAGATGTTTTTTCTTCTTTTTTTCTTTTTACTTTTAAACCACTGTCCACTCACCAAAATCAGGACGTCTGGTTGGCGACAGGAAAGCTCTGCAAACACGACTCTTGCTTTCTGGCCACCTAATAATTTATGGAAAAATCAATATAAAAAAATTGGTTTGAGGATAATAAACACAAAACAATGAAAAGACCAATAAAAAACTCACCAGAGAGTTTCGAAATCTGGATAGTATGCGCGTGGCTCTCTAGACCGAATCGGCCGAGACACTTCCTGCTGTCCTGGTAGGGCAGATTGAAATTCCTTTGCAGATACTCTGTGGGAGCTTCCTCCATGTTCAGCTGATCAGCATACTGCTGGTTGAAGAAGCCCACTTTCTATGCGTATCAAACACATCCATAGGACAGGTTTAATGTTATGAAATTGAATGTAGCTCAGTGGTTAAGGTGCTGGAGTTACTGATCGAAAGGTCGGGGGGTTCAAGCCTTGGTATCGCCAAAGCGGCCACTTTTGGGCCCTTGAGCAAGGCCCTTAGCCCTCAGTGCTCCAGGGGCGCCGTGTCATTGTCGACGCTGCGCTCGGAACCCAGCTTCCGAGCATAAAAAAACTATTCTAAATGAACGAAAACACTACGGATTACTGGGTTTTTATACAAATTTTTCAAAGATCACCAATTTGCATACACGCATAGAATCCTTATCATTATATAAATTGTTATGTAACGTCCAAGAAATAAGACTGTTCCTGGTATCACTTGTCATAGCAGCTATAAACAGGAGTCATGTTTTTGTTTTTAGTTGTTTCAATGCAAAGCGCATGAAGGAATTGTCCTCTCTTATACTACAGCATATCCATGAACACTTTTTTTCTCATAATCCGGTTACTAAAAGTCTTATATTATATGCAGTATTCAGCGTACAAGTCCACGTGAATTAGGCATTACTATAGAACTGATCACGTATTAGAACTAGCGCATTACTACCAACTTTCTGACCAATGAGAAAAGATCATTTATCAGTGCTGTAGGAGAAGTTTTTACTTACCAAGCGGTGATTCATCCTCATCTCGCCTTTAGTCTGAAATATACATAGATTTGTCATTTACCATTGGTAGGTATGTGGACAACTGACTTTTCCAGCCATATGTAGTTCTTCCCCAAGCCGTTAATACAAACTTGGAGGCACACATTTGTATAATTGTCTTTAAATGCAGTAACACTGCATTTCCCCTTATACCCAGAGAATCAAACCTGTTCCAGCACGACAGCCCTCTATAGAGATCAAACCCTACGGAACGCCTTTGGGATGAATTGGAACCCTGAGTGCACCCCAGGCCTCTTTACCTCCTCCACTACCTGAATTTATGAACACCCTTTTGGCTAAATTTGAACAAATCTCCTCAAATGTCTAAATCATCTTCCAAGACAAGCGATGGTTATTATAACAGTAAATGGACACCAAATGTGGAATGGGATGTTCAAAAATCTTATGCTCAAGTGCCCACGAAAATTTTGCCCATATAGTGTATGTCAGTGACATGCGGAGGATCCGCTGTGGTGACCCCTAACTGGAGAAGCCGAAAGAAAGTTTAGTGTATGTCAGTGACACTACTTCCATAGCTAGTAGGGATACATGATACAACTGTACTGGAAAAAAAACTGTATATATAAATATATATATATATATATATATATAAATAAATATATATATATATATATATATATATATATATATATATATATATATATATATATATATATATATATACACACACACACACACTATATATATATATATATATATATATATATATATATATATATATATATATATATATATATATATATATAAATAAATATAAAATATAAATATATAAATACCCCCCCCCCCCCGATAATTCTGTATTTCATACACTGCTGTTCCCGAAATTCACATGTAGGTGGCAGTGCTTCTGAAATTGCTGCGAAACGTTAAATAAATTGTTATTTCAGTTGCTTTTTTTTTTGCCCTTCATAGTCAAAATGTTTCTGGTACGTTTTTTTTGGAGACATTTTTTGTTTGTGCTGAAAAGGTTATATTTTAATACATTTCATTTAATTACTTTAGTTACATCAAAATGTAACCCATGTTCCTTGTAGGTTTTTTGTTAAAGTTTGATACAAAGATATTAATATTTAAATCTATTTTTCTTTATTATTTAAAATAAATTGTTTTAATTCACTTATCTTTTGAGGCTGGTTATTTGTAACTAATTTGTAACGGTTTAATATCGATACTGAGGTATCGTAACAAAGTTATGGTATTGAGCCGTCCCTAATAGCTAGCATGAAAACTAGGCCACAGAAGAAGAACTTATTGAGACACACTTACAGGAGTTAATTTCCCGGTCAGCATGAGTAGGAGTGTACTCTTTCCAACGCCGTTTGGTCCAACTATACAAACTACAGGGGGCAAAAATTCACAATGACGTCAATCACATGGAAGCAACCGAAAAACAGCGATTGCAATTGGGATTTCTTTACTCAGTTTTATCGTGACTTACTTCGAGACTCCATATCGATACCAAAGTCAATATTTCTGAACAGAGGCTTCTGACCCGTGTAGGCAAAGTCCACACCTGAGAATGGGGGATAGAAAAAAAGACTTTACTACAAAAAGTCTTTATATACACATGACTACTCGATGACTATTTCTTTTGCATTCATGCAGAAGAATCTCGAACAATGCATTAATTTGCGGTTTCCAGAGATGTACTCACTGTAGAGCCCGAGAATGGGTGGAGAAAGTGGAGGCGGGTTTGGAAACGTGAATTTCACGGTGTATTCTTTAGGTCTTTTCAGGAGCTCCTGAACCTCATGGCTTTCCTCTTCCTGTCCCTTTTTCTTGCCTTTCTGCTGTTTCCTAGTCAGGGCTTCCTTTGTTTGTTTCTCCTGTGAAGAAATGGAAATAAAATTAGGGCAGCCACAAAGGATATACACAGTATAAATATTAAGTGATTTCAATAAAGTAAAGAATAAAATAAAATAAAAATCTCCTTACAGCTTGTTTAGTGGATTTGCCTCCAGCTTTTAGGTCTTTTAGTTTCTTCTCTTGTTTCTCATACTGCTTCAGGAGCTCCTTCTGCTTCTGCACATACATCTTCTTGAAGGTCACTACGAAACAAGTTTTAGATTTTAGACTTGCACCAAAAAATAAAAGCACACACACTTAGTCCTAATGACAAATTATGAGGTGGTATCAAAAACGTTCGAGACCAGTTTTGTAACACACCAACAGATAGCAGCACGACGCTGCACACACAGTCACAGGGAGCACCGACCTTCACAAGTCATTTATCCAAAAGACCTCATACAGCTGTGCACCTGGCTATTTTGAAGGTGATAGTGGGTGAAAATAGATAAATAAAGTACTTTCTTGTAAACGGAGCTAGTTTCGAAACTTTTTGTACAACAACGTCCTTAGCAGATGTGCTAAACATTTATTATTTACAAAGGGACCAATAATGTATGACCAATATTTCATTCATCATCATTATCTTCTCCCGCTTATCCGTAATTCAGGTCGCGGGGGCAGCAGTCTAAGCAGATTCCCCAGACACTTCTCCGTGTCCAGGGATTGGGCTGTCAAGGCCCCCGCCTTCGACTGCTGCCCAATCCTCTCAGCACCGGTCCCTTACGGTCCCTCCTGCAGGTGGTGAGCCCACGGGAAGGCGGCCCCACGTCGCTCCGACGTCACGGTCCTTGATTTATTTTTCTCGTAAGGGTCCCCTGGAGCATAGAGGGTTAAGGGCCTTGCTCAAGGGCCCAAGAGTGGCAGCTTGGCGATACCAGGGCTTGAACCCCCGACCTTCCGATCGGTAACCCAGCGCCTTAACCGCTGGAGCCACCACTCCCCTCCACGCCACCAATATTTCATATGCTTCCTGTGTTTGACTTGTTTGCCGCGAGTTACGTGTTTGTATCTCTCTCGGCGTCTTTCAAACAAACTTTGCTATCTACCTATCTATTCATCCGTTTTTCCTCTTTTAATAATCCTTAATTGTTTTTGTCGTCCTGACTTGTGCCTGTAGTTAGTTAACTCGACTATAACTAGTGTTGTTTATATTTATTTTTTCTCACTCACATCTCTGTATAATAAATCTGTTCGTGATTATAAGCACTATGCCGGTTGTTTGTCTGCATTCGAGCACAGGTGAGGACTCGTTCGAGTTGCAAACGGTGGCGTTGGAGATGGAGGCAATGGAGAAACAGATTCCATGCTTCATGCAAAGCATGACCGGCTGCGAGAGTGGAAAGCGGCGCTGGAAACATCCCGGGCGGACGCGCACTCATCCCAGGTAAACTCCCGGGTTGAACCTAACGCTCCCAGCACATCAACTCCGCGTGCTTCTCTGCCCAGGCCCAGCGCAACTACAACTCCGGCACCGGTGCAACATGGACCCTGGATGCGGCCGCGGCGGAAGAGACAAGCCAAACCCCGATCGAGGACGTCTCCACCTCCACCACCGGCCTTCGAGATCTCGACCGAGAACCGCTTCGTCCCCCTCCGCGAGACGGAACGCGACACTGTTATTCTCGGAGATTCCATCGTCCGGCATGTCCGCGCTACCCGAGCTATAGGTAAGGTGCACACTCGCTGTTTTCCTGGTGCTCGTGTTCTGGATGTCGCTGCGCAGGTACCCGCGATCCTGAACGAGAACTTCGGAGCGGTTGTTCTTCATGCCGGAGCAAACGACACCAGGCTGCGGCAAACGGAGATCTTAAAGAGGGACTTTGGTGGAGACGGTACGCAGCACATCACCCACAACGAGGATCATTGTGTCAGGACCTCTTCCCACTTACCAGCGAGGGGCTAAGAAGTTTAGTAGAATTTTAGCTCTAAATGAATGGTTACAGTCATGGTGTCGAGAACATAAACTTCTCTTTGTTAATAACTGGAACTATTTCTGGGAGCGTCCTAGGTTCTTCCGCCCTGATGGCCTGCACCCCAGCAGAGTTGGAGCAGCAGTGCTATCAGATAACATCTCTAGGATACTTCACACCATCTGACTGGTAAGACATCAAGAAATCTTCAACTATAAGAACACGCATACTACAGACCAAATAGTTACAAGTTCACACACAGCCCAGTTTATAGAAACCGTATCTATTCCTCGGGTATAGATACGGCTTGTCTCTAAAACCAAGAATTACATACACAAGATCCAGAAATAATCTCATTGCAGTTAAAACTGAAAAATGCCAGATAAACAAACACAACAAAGTTCTAAAGTTCGGTCTTTTAAACATTAGATCACTTGCACCCAAAGCACTGATTGTAAATGAGATGATCACAGATAATAATCTCGATGCACTCTGTCTCACTGAGACCTGGATTAAACCAGGTGATTATATGGGTCTAAACGAGTCGACACCGTCAGGATATGTTTATAAGCATGAGCCCCGTGAGACTGGTGGTGGGGGGGGGGGGGGGGGGGGGGGGTTGGCGGTGTAGGAACCATTTATAGTGCTTCTCTTAATGTTAGTCAGAGATTAGGATTCAGCTTTAAATCATTTGAAGTGCTCGTTCTTAAAATTGCACTTTCAGACATCCATAGAAAACTCGCTCTGGTCACCGTGTACAGACCCCCAGGGCCCTACGCTGATTTTCTTCATGAGTTTGCTTGTTTTCTCTCAGACCTCTTGATCAGTTTTGATAAAGTGCTGCTTGTAGGAGATTTTAATATTCATGTAGATGATGTAAACGATGCCCTAGGATTATCATTTGTCGATTTACTAAACTCTTTTGGAGTTAAACAAAACGTCACCAGACCAACCCACCGTTTTAACCACACACTAGACTTAATAATATCCTACGGAGCAGACGTCACTGATATAGATATTTTACCCCAGAGTGATGACATCACAGACCATTATCTCATACTGTACACACTACCGGTAGAGCAGATTAACCGTGTTTCACCACGGTATCGACTTGGTAGGACTATTGTTCCAACCACTAAGGACAGATTCATAAATAACCTGCCTGATTTATCTCAGTTTCACATTAAACCCATAACTGCTGATCATCTTGATGAGATGGCGAACAACATAGACCTTATCCTCACTAGCACTTTAGACACTGTTGCCCTCATCCGGTTAAAAAAGGTTCGAGAACAAGCACCTGCACCTTGGTATAATAGTCATACGCATGCCCTAAAGAGAACAGCACGCAATCTGGAGAGAAAATGGAGGAAAACTAAATTGGAGGTATTTAGAATTGCGTATAAAGACAGTATGCTTAGCTACAGACAGGCGCTAAAAGCTGCTAGAGCTAAACACCTGAGCAAACTCATAGAAAATAACCAAAACAATCCCAGGTTCCTTTGCAGTACAGTCGCTAAATTAACAACAAATCAGGGATCTGAAAAATGTGTTCCATCACAGTTTAGTAGTGAAGACTTTATGAATTTCTTCACTGAAAAAATAGATAACATTAGAAAAACAATTGTGGCAGTTCAACCTCTGACAGCATCTCCCGACACAATCGTACCTACAACCCCACAACTACACTGTTTTACATGTATAGGACAGGAAGAGCTGTATGATGCTATTATGAAAGCTAATTTAACAACATGTCAGTTAGATCCAATTCCCACTAAACTACTGAAGGAAGTGTTATATACAGCTGGTGAGCCTCTTCTCAATATTATTAACTCCTCACTATCGTTAGGTCATGTCCCTAAATCCCTCAAGTTAGCAGTTATTAAGCCCCTCATTAAAAAAACCTAATCTGGATCCAAACACGCTATCGAATTACAGACCAATTTCAAATCTCCCATTTATGTCTAAGATTTTAGAAAAGATTGTCGCTGCCCAGTTATGTAACCACTTGCAGGAGAACAATATCTTTGAAGAGTTTCAGTCAGGTTTTAGGCCCCATCATAGCACAGAAACTGCTCTAGTTAAAATCACTAATGACCTGTTTTTAGCTTCAGACCAAGGCTACATCTCCCTATTAGTTTTACTAGATCTTAGTGCTGCGTTCGACACTATAGATCATGATCTTCTCCTCGATCGCTTACAGAATTACATCGGTATTCAGGGACAGGCATTAAGCTGGTTTAAATCCTACCTGTCCAATCGTTACCATTTCGTAGATTTAAATGGAGAGCTATCCAGGATAATGTTAGTAAATTATGGCGTGCCACAAGGGTCAGTTCTAGGACCCCTGCTTTTCACAATATACATGCTTCCGTTAGGAAATATTATTAGAAGGCATGGAATTAGCTTCCATTGTTATGCTGATGATACCCAGCTATATATTTCATTAAAACCAGGCGATACAGCTCAATTAGCTCGCATAACTGAGTGTGTTGAAGAAATAAGAGATTGGATGACCCATAACTTTCTGCTATTAAATTCTGATAAAACGGAGATTTTGCTCATCGGCCCAAAAAATAGTACACAGAAGCTCCAGCATCTCAGCCTGCATTTAGACGTTGTTCTGTAACTACTAGTTCAACGGTAAAAGACCTGGGAGTTATTTTAGACAGCAACTTATCTTTTAAAAATCACATCAATCAAGTTACAAAAACAGGCTTCTTTCACCTTAGAAATATTTCTAAGCTAAGAAATATGTTATCTATATCTGATGCAGAGAAGCTCGTCCATGCGTTTATGACCTCTAGAATAGACTACTGTAATGCATTACTAGGTGGATGTCCTGCATCATTAATAAACAAGCTTCAGTTAGTTCAGAATGCGGCAGCAAGAGTTCTTACTAGGTCAAGAAAATACGATCATATAACCCCAATCTTATCGTCCCTACATTGGCTTCCTATTAAGTTTCGAATAGACTACAAACTACTGCTACTCACTTATAAAGCACTAAATGGTTTGGCTCCCATGTATCTATCCAGTCTTTTAACACGCTACAATCCGTCACGCTCCCTGAGATCTCAAAACTCTGGGCTTCTAGTAGTTCCTAGAATAGCAAAGTCCACTAAAGGCGGTAGAGCATTTTCCCATTTAGCTCCTAAACTCTGGAATAGTCTTCCTGACAGTGTTCGGGGTTCAGATACACTCTCCCAGTTTAAGTGTAGATTAAAAACATATCTTTTTAGCAAAGCCTACACATAACACACATCACACACATCACATCACAACCTTGTGCTCCAGAATATATGATCACATGCACATTATCAACTTGTGCTGTTAATATCATGAACAGCAGCTACGCTAATTCCTCTCCACTGCTTCTCTTTCTCTCCCCATCCCGAGGCATCCTGAGGTTTGGCCAGCTCCAGTCACGTCCCACCTCGTGAAGATTATGGACCTATGGATGATCATGGAGAAGTAGATGCCGAGTGTTTAAAGGCCCTGGCATGGAGAAGCTGATGCTGGATCTATGATGATCACAAATTGTTCTGTATTGTTGAAAGATTTATGACCAAACTCTTGATGTCACCCATATGAGGATGGGTTCCCCTTTGAGTCTGGTTCCTCTCAAGGTTTCTTCCTCATATCATCTAAGGGAGTTTTTCCTTGCCACTGTCGCCACGGCTGCTCATCAGGGACAAACGCACACCATTCACCTTCACTGTTGTTTTCTGTAAAGCTGCTTTGAGACAATGTCTGTTGTGAAAAGCGCTATACAAATAAACTTGACATGTAGATTATGAGCATTTCTCGAGCGCGTTCTGTCTGCATCACTGCTGCTACGTGAACATGACGTATCCCGACACTACGGAGACCGAGGCGTGTCCTGATAGTCACATAGAATACAGATTAACATGGCAGAGGTAGAGCTGCATCTTCCTGGAGACAGAACAGGAAAATTCTCTCCATTTCATCTTTTTGCACTATAAAGTAATGTTTGTGAAAGGGGCCATGCGTTAGAAGTCAGAAGGCGCTGGTCATAACGTTTATGATTTGCCATCTGTCTGAACCAATGAAATAAAATCTGTACCATATTGAATTGCAGAGCATAATTTTTCCTGTTGCATCGTTTTGCATAGTGTTGAATCAATTTGAAATCGTAGCACATCGGTAGCTGCTTCGTTTGTATCTTTAATGTATTGTATCGTTGGCTATTACACCCATACCACCTATACTCACAGTAGTTGCCCCTGTAGTAATACAGTTTCTGGTTGTCCAAGTGAATGATATCTGTACAGACTTCGTCTAAGAAGCTCTGGTCATGGGATACGATCAGGAGGGTCTTTTTCCAGCTTTGTAGGTAGCTTAAAAAGAAAAGAAAAAATGAAAGAATATGAGTTTGATGGAGAGCTGATGATTTACGGATGCTTCTCAGTTCTATAATTCTGTTATTCCAGTTAAAGGTAAGATAGATAACAGGGGTGTATCAGTACATGTATTCGTACCAAACCGGTGCACATGTATATCGAAAGCAAAACGAAAAAAAAAAAAAAAAAGGCAGCAATTCATTTATGAATAAATAAATAAATATCTTGTGTTTCTTAAATGCAGACATTTGTCAAAGTATGCTGAAATAAGTGAAGCTAAGTTAAAATAAGTGCAACATATCTTTAAATTTAAATTAAATGAACAAAACAAAAAAAAACACCATCTAATTAAATTTATTCATTTATGTAATAAATTTTATTTTGTGCCAATTTGATTTTAATCAATAACTCAATTTAATGAATATAATTTAAAAAAGTGTATTGCATTAATTGGATTTATTCCATTTTAGTTTTTATATATAATTTTTATTTAAACCAAGCAGGCATTTATTTTTATTTTTTTTACAATTGTTAATAATAATAGTAAATGACAATAATAATAATAAAAAATGACAAGCAATTTGATGTTTTGCACCTCTTTTCCTCAACTGCACTGAAATTTAAACGAAACCGTGACGTAAACTGTTTTACTGTGAATTTTGTGTATTATACATAATAAACCTCAGCCAATGTGGGCAGGAATATTGTTTTAGAGATAATGGCCAGAGTTGAAGCTGACAGGAAGGTTATATTACCTCGAATGAGCACTCTACAACTGAGGTGAGCAGAAAAGCATTGCAGAATGAAAAGCATACCAACCTAGGAGGCTGAGGGACTTTGACCATTTTCCATTCATTTCTAAAGATTAATATGAACGTTAACTAAAGCCCTGCGTCTGCATGATTTTATGTTTAGCGTTGCCGCCACACGATTGGAATCGTGACTTGAGTGCAAGGGTGTAGGTGTTCCGAATACAGGAACTTGTATCACGACATCAGAAAAACACACTCAAATACGTTGTTAGCAACCTGCCTTAACCGAGCCACAAATTCCTTTTTTTTTTTTTTTTTTACGTCGAGTATCGCCAAATTTGCATTTCCCAAATACAGAAAAATATCTGTGGTACAATCCAAGAAAGATTTAGTAACAGAAAGCTGATTTGCATGTTGGTTTCATAAGTAGTTGTAACACAGCGAATTTGATATGGACTTTAAAGAACTAAAACACCACAGAAACTAACAAACAAAAACAAAGTGCTGCGGGAGCGATTTGGGCATTAGAGTTAGTGTTAACAAGGACATTGTTAAAAAATTCAGACCCATTTGAAATTAGCAATTAAAGACCCTGCAGAATACCCCTGTAATAAAGTACTTACTTCAGGTATATTTTAAATGAATCCTAAAAGTGTACTACTGAATTGGTTAAAACGTATATATAAGTTTGGGTGTCAGTCGGCATTCAGTTTGCATGACCTTAAACAACCGCTATTAGTGGTTAAAGTGCTAATTTGCCTGTTTTAGCATCCGGAGGTGAAATAAGTTTTAACCTATGCTTGATAGGAACAGCTGTAAAGTTTGTACAGAGCTGCAGCGAGACATTACTTGTTGAGCCAGATGACGGCGTTGAGGTCGAGGTGGTTCGTCGGCTCGTCCAGCATGAGCAGAGTGGGCTCCATAAACAGAGCTCTGTAAAACGAAAGCGAGAAAATCGTCATCATTTGATATACAGCTTAATTTTAAACACTATATGGACAAACGTTTGTGGAGATCTGGCCATAAGACTGGTATGGGTTTCTTTTCGAATATCCCATCCCACATTTGGTCCCAATTTCCTGTCCACTATCAAGGGGAAGATATTCCAATAGATTTTGTGGCAGATTTGTGCTTATTCAGCTTTAACTTTTTTTTCCACCCCGTGTAAATCATATCTTCTTCTGCATAGAAAAAGATTTTTGGGTCTCGTAATTGTGAAATGAATGGAGAATTTCATGTTAGCACATCCAGAAATTTTTTTTTTATGCTAACAGCTTGTAAAAGAACTCCAGACGGCTGGAAACGTCAGGCGTCCTGATACCTGTACAGAGTCAGGTAATTTGTGTACCTGGCGAGTGATACTCTCATTCTCCAGCCACCTGAAAACTTCTTAGTGGGTCTGTTTTGCATTTCCGATGTAAAGCCTAAACCAGCCAGGATCCTGCGGGCCTTCGCCTCTGCTGCCGCGGCTCCGATCGCCCTCAGCTCCTCATACACCTGGAGATGATGATGATAGGACAGTGTCAACACAGCCACAGCAATCTTATGCATGGGTTGGTAAGACTATGACATATGATGGATTTGAAAAAAATAATGAACAAATGCATAAATAATGTGAAATGAACAATATATGCATATAAATAAACAGTACACAGAAAGGGGGGGCTTTCAGCTCGAAAGACTCGAAACACTAATTTACACCTCAAACGCTCAACGTAACGATCAATTCCCAGGAGCTGAATGTGATTTTATAAAAGTCTGCTGAAAAAAATAACACTGTCTGTGTTATATCTCATTGAAAGATCTTGTTCTATATACAGTCAAAAGTGTGGAAACATCTAGTCTTTTATGGTTTCTGAGAGCCACATGCATTTCCCTTTGCTCCTATGCAACAAACTCTGTCATGATTTACTTTGACCAAACAAATATAAAAATGTACAGACCATATTTTAAATGAAAATCATCCCATAGCACAAATAACAGCCTTACACACTTTCAGCACCTGGACAGTTCACCAAACATTTACCGTAATTTCCGGACTATAAAGCGCACCGTTATATAAGCCGCACCCACTAAATTTTACAAATATTTATATTTTTAACATAATAAGCCGCGTAGTACACGGTGTAACGGGTGAAATATGTTGTGGCTCCTTTAAGAGCAGAGCGGCATTTTGGGAACAGCACGTAACTGCATTCTGCTGGTATTACTGTGTGTGTGTGTGTGTGTGTGTGTGTGTGTGTTTGTGTGTGTGTGCGTGTGCGAATGAGGATTATGTGCTCATTATTTTCTGATGCTCATTCCTAAGTTTCTTTGACTAACCCATAACGCTGTTGCCAAGAAAAATAAAAAAGCACGAGTTTTGGAAACCTGTCTATGCTTATATGATTTCTGTTGTAACTGGAGTTAGCGAGCTCTCCCTTCACCTAGACTCAACGCGTTACACGGCTTGTATCTAAACAGTAGCAGACCAAGAAAGTAATAGTTCACTGTCTTCCTCCTTCCTTTCACAACTACTGTATTTCTCTCTGGAGTTTATCTTTTGGCATCGTCGTGCGTTTAAAAATCAACACCGGTGGAAGTTTTTTCTCCCGATGCCGTGCAGCTCAGAACACAGGTAAGGTGTATTTTTTCGTTTCCGTTCGGAAATTTTATTGGTCTAATGTTATGTCGCTCAGTTTTTTGGCTTGAAGTTTGTGAAACCGGGAAAAACCCAGGAAAAATCCATAAATTAGCCGCTTCGTTGTTTAAGCCGCGGGGTTCAAAACGTGGGTAAAAAGTAGCGGCTTATATTCTGAAAAATACGGTAGCTGAAATACTTTGCTATGCCTCTTAGAAAACTTACCAAAGGTGTTCTTCACCAGATGGAGATTTCCATATGACCTTCAGTTCATCCCAGAGCAGATTAAGAGGGCCATTCTATGATATTCCATGATAAATAACAC
>NC_139579.1:11607139-11614639 GCF_946808225.1 Silurus aristotelis
TGCTTTCTTGTTCTTCTTCACCCCCTTTTTCTCATTCTCATCCTTTTCCTCCAGCTCCTTGTCGGGTTCATCGTCAGACGCCTGAGACACACGAGGACAAAACAAACAATAAAACACGGAACATGACCTTTGGGTTTTTTTTTTTTTTTTTCTTTCATAGGACACCTTAAATCTGTGACCTTTCGAATAACTCGAATATAGGTTCCGGGGAGTGACGGCACCAGGGAAAAGAAACAAAAAAAAAAACGATAGGAAGGTGGTTATGGAAAAAAGTTGTTAGTACATGCTATATATGCATTGATGTTTTTTAACAACATTAAATGGTTAGGAAAAAATAAAAATAAATAAATAGAGATGAATAAAACAACCCCATGTACCCACCTTGGACTTCTTCGTCTTAGCCTTATCGGATTTCTTTGCTCTGGAAACTTCCTGAATTATATACATACACATATTTTGGCGCGTATTAGATACAAGAACAAGAACGATTCCCAGGTCCTGCTGAGTGTGAAGGTAAACGGATGCATGGAATTCTGCGGAAAAACTCGGGATTGAATACTGGAAATTCCTCCGTCTTTCTTCTCCTGAGGTAATTATGTAATACTGAATACTAAAGCAATACTGGCTGAAACACTCTCACCGTCAAGTTGTTCTTATTTTTTGGTTTCTCGTCGTCATCATCTGCATCCTCCTCTTCATCCTCCTCATCACTCTGACCCTGGCTCAGAGCAGCGAATATGTTGCCACCCTAAAAGCAAGATATATGTTATCAAACTAGAGCATAAGCACACACGCACACACACACACACACACACACAAAAAACACTGCTTTAAACAAAGTGATATCTCTGGGACTGTCTGTTCTGTCCAAGTCTAAGGAACCTTAAAGCCATGCTGTAATATTTGAACTATTTTATTACATATTTGAATTTTTTTATGCAGTCATTTGGTGTAGTAAAAAAGGAATAGTTCCGTGTACGTTCATTAATTTTTTGCTTTTGAAAATCCATAAAATTATTGATTTATTGATGGTTTTGAGAGAAAAAAAGATTATCCATCAGTGGCTTCATCCAACTTTCTGGCTTTACTTCAAAATTCATATGGAATCAGTATGTGGTTTGCAAAAGCAGCAAGAGAACGACAGGAAATGGGAGTCCCATGCGTGTCCTCTTCTTACTGTGTTATTCTGCGCACACAAAAGAACTTCACTCCCATTGCAGAACAGCCCATAACAGCCACGAACAGCCTCGAAGAGCCCCGAACAACCTCATACAGCGTCGAACGGTCCAGAACAGCGCAGAACAGAATAGAACATTCTAGAACAGCGCACCAAACTTCCCCAGAACGACACAGAATTGCCTTTAACAGCTCCGAACGGCCTCATACAGTCCCTAAGAGTCTTCGAACAGTTTAGAACAACGCCGAACAGTTTAGAACAGCTCTGAACAGTCTCATACAGCCCCTAACAACCTCTTACAATCTTCAACAGCCCCGAATAGCTTTAAACAGCCCCAAACATTCTCAGAAAACAGACAGCACCTACCAGACAGCACCAAACTTTCCCCGAACAGGCCCGAATTGCCTTAAACAGACCCGAACAATCTCATTAAGCAGTGTACAGCCTCAAACAGCCCCAAACAGTCTCAAAAAGCCCTCAAACAGCCCCAGACGGGCCCTCAAATGAGATGTTAGATTGGAAAAGTTTTGCAATCTCAGAAACAATAAAAAGCTGTTTCTTCCATTTTCGGCTTCAATATTAAAGAACTGATGCGTCGTAATTCCGATTTTTGTATTGCAAATCAATAAAATGAATGAATGCAACATACCCGAGATGGAATAATGGAATAAAACATCCAAACAAAAGAATTATAATAATAATAATAAGAATAATAATAAGAATAATACAGTCTCGGATGGTTAAAGTAATTTGCTTTCCATTGTTGACCCCAATTATGTTTTAATTCTTTACTCTGAACTCCCACAACAATCTTCACAGATGCTGCCTGGTGTCCTGAAGAGGCTCCTACATATGAGGAGCTTTAAATCCAAATAAAATCGATTTGTTCCAGAACTACATTCGTATACGATGACTTCCCTAAAACACTTGTTCTACGAATAAATTTTGAGTAAAACTTATTGTTACAACATGCCAGAATGAATCGACCGTCTCACCTTGTTTTTCTTTCCACCTTTCACAGGAGCCTCGATTACTGTAAGCAAAGTGTACAGCAGGTTCATCAGAATGAATAAAAAAAAAAAGTGTTTTAGCAGTTTTTATTCATCAAGCAAAGGCCTAAAGATATATGGTAGGGTTTCTTGACATTACCCTCATTCTCATCCTCGTCGCTGGGCTGGACGGACAGTTTCTTCAGTCTCTGCATGACGTCTTCGTCCTCATCCTCCACGTTTCCGGCTTTCCCTTTCCGCCGGTCCTTTTTTTTCTTTTGAGGCTAAAACAGAGCAAACAATATTCATATACACACACTAATATATATATATATATATATATATATATATATATATATATATATATATATATATATATATACACACACACACACACACACACACACACACACATATATATTATATATATGCATGTATGTATGTATGTATGTGGATATTCAATTGATTGAAATATTTAATCGCATAATTTGTACGCTTTAACTCGTGATTAATCGCAACTTCATCACATTTTTTTTATCTGTTCTAAATGTACCTTAAACTAACAGAGAGCATGAAGACAAAACTTTCTTGTAAATGTTTTAAAGTAATTACGGTGTTTTTAAATTACGTTAATCATCAGGACACCAAACTGAACTTTTGCTTCGTTTCCACACAGACGGTTTTAAACGCCGGACGTGTGCATCATTGCGTTTTTTTTGTTTTGTTTTGTGGAATAGGGATATAACTTCGTATTAAATTAAATTGTTTCCCTATTAATTACATTTAATTCCATTAATTTAATTTGTAGCAATTTGATTGTTTACTCATTTGAATCCATATAATGTGTATCATGTTAATTTGTTTTATTCCATTTTTAATTGTTTTAAAAAAAATTTAACTGTTAAAATGTTGATCACAAATGTTAATAATAAACTGTAAAAAAAAAAAAAAAGACGACTCGTGAATATAACGTTACACCACTAATATATACATAAAAGCCGTTCACCGTCGCACGTTTCACTTATTTCCCTCTTTTTCTTCACACGTCCAGGTGCGTGTTCAGGTGAAGAAACGATAAAGCTGAATTTGAGTTATGCTAGCAACTTGCTAACAGTTTGCTAACGGCCGGTAAAGCAGAATGAGTCGGGAAGCTAACCGCCTGTCATGGGCATCAACTGCTGTCGTGTAGCAGTTAGTTTGAGCTAAAATTATATATTTAGAAAGAGTTCCGGTGGTAAAAAGCCTTTTAACCGCATTGATATTATTTATATTTTCATTTTCAGTTTTTCTCATTAAAAAACTTGGTGCTGTCAGTCAGCCAGGGTTCAGATCACGTGATCTCTTTGGGGCCACTGCAGACGCGTAAATAACAGCAGAGATGTGTGTGTGTGTGTGTGTGTGCGCGCTGGGTTTTCATACATTCCCAGGACAAGATTTAGTTTTCTATGAGCTTTACTTATTAAATCATTCATATTTAATCTGAATAGTGTCCTTCATTTGGGGCATCATGTTATTTTGAAGTGAATAAGGTTTCTTTCTTTTATTATTATTATTTTCTTCACATACAGTCTTTCTGATTGCATTGCAGAGGTGCAGGAACGGAAAACAAAATCCTGAGGTTTCCTCGGTTATGGTATTTTGCTGATAATCGAATGGTATATATATATTTATTTTTTTATTTTTAGTTATATAGTATATAATTTATATTAGCAGGTGAACAGAAACCCATTGTGCTTTTGTATTATAGATATAAATAAATATATATTTATGTCGAACCAATATTGCATTCAAATAGGTCTGGAACTCAAGGTGACTCTGAATACAAGTAACTTTCCTCACATCCCGTTTAAATACTGAACTAACACTTGGATTTGAGTTGTGGAGATGTTCGTTTTTCTGAACTCCGTATCTAAATGGTGCAACACCTTTCCTTGAGTTTCTTCTCGAACATCTTGCAGTGAGCGAACCTCAGTTTCGCACCGATCGTCCAGTCTTGTCTTAGCAAGACTGCATATGGAACGTATGAAGAAATGAAATATCGAGATTGTACCTGCTTTCCTTGAGTCTCTTTCACTACCGGCTCCTCCATCTTCTCAGCCTTGCTCTCCGAGGACAGCTCATCAAAGAACTATAGGAAAACAGAGGGCGAAATCAGTGTAAGGTGTTCAGAGGTGGCCATGTTCTTTACTAACAACAACTACATCACATATGTTAAAGTGTATAACGCAGTCGTGATGTCATACAAATATATTTGATACAGAAAATGTCAAAATCATGTACTCCACTCACACTCTTCTTCCCCTTCTTGTCCTTCTTTCCTTTCTTGACAACTTTTTCTGAAAGGGAGGAGGAGAAAAAACAAGGAAGATGATCGTTTACACAAATAAAAATATCTGAGCAATGATTAATCGAATCTAATGTAAATAATGATCAGGATGATGGTGATCATGGTGGTGAAGCTCATACTAAAGTGCTTTATAGCGTTATGGAGAATCACACTTCTGTTTACACCACATGATCGACTGTTTATTATCAGCTATCATCCTATTTATAAACTCCACTCTCCAAAGTATTAAAAACAGATGTATTTGTCATTAAAAAAAAAAACATCTAACAATAATCTGGATGGGGTTATAACTGTGCTAGTTATGATATGTAACGGTGGCTAATCTCTGATTCCTGAACATGTGCTGTCTGATTTCAGGCTCTAACCAGTCTGCGGTTCATCTTCTCCCTCCCATTCAGCCACTTCTTTCGATTTCTTCGGCATTTTCTCAAATTTTTGTCTTAATCCAAAGCAAAAACGGTGGTGAATTTGATGCGGAGATTGCTGTGCAGGACAGAAGCGAGCACACGAGGCCTACACGTCCCTACTCCTTACATCACAGCACCACAGAGTTTCAAAAGCCGGTAGCTCGGAAAACCACAGCGCCACCACAGACTGGGTGGGGAAACAGCAGATTTAGGTATTGGTGACTGGGGCGTTGGGAGATTTAGGTAGGGCCAAATCTGGGGCATTAGGCACTTTAGGTACTGCCGGCTTTGGGGCATTGGGAGCTCTAGGTACTGCCGGCTTTGGGGCATTGGGAGCTCTAGGTACTGCCGGCTTTGGGGCATTGGGAGCTCTAGGTACTGCCGACTTTCGGGCATTGGGAGCTTTAGGTTGTGCCGACTTTGGGGCATTGGGAGCTTTAGGTACTGCCGACTTTGGGGCATTGGGAGCTTTAGGTATGGCTGACTTTGAAGCATTTAGAGACATTGTTATGGCGGACTTTGGGGCATTGGGAGATTTAGGCATAACCAACTATTGGGCTTTGGGAGCTTTATGTATAGCTGACTTTGGAGCATTTTTTTAAGCACATTTGGCCAATAAACCTGATTTAGATTCTGATATAATATGGACTTTAGAGATCTACAGACTAGTACAATCTTCATAATGGGTTACAGACTCTTTGTTTGCGAAGCACGCACGTCATATCCGGTGACACAGAGGCTGCGGGCGCACCGCCTTTTCTAGAACTGGGGGTTGGCGCATGCGCAGTGTTATTTCGGTGAAGGGCATCGGTACGGATGTGACATTCGCGGAGCGTGATTCCGATGCAGCGGCATTCGCGTCATAAAAGCCGTTCACCGTCGCACGTTTCACTTATTTCCCTCTTTTTCTTCACACGTCCAGGTGCGTGTTCAGGTGAAGAAACGATAAAGCTGAATTTGAGTTATGCTAGCAACTTGCTAACAGTTTGCTAACGGCCGGTAAAGCAGAATGAGTCGGGAAGCTAACCGCCTGTCATGGGCATCAACTGCTGTCGTGTAGCAGTTAGTTTGAGCTAAAATTATATATTTAGAAAGAGTTCCGGTGGTAAAAAGCCTTTTAACCGCATTGATATTATTTATATTTTCATTTTCAGTTTTTCTCATTAAAAAACTTGGTGCTGTCAGTCAGCCAGGGTTCAGATCACGTGATCTCTTTGGGGCCACTGCAGACGCGTAAATAACAGCAGAGATGTGTGTGTGTGTGTGTGTGTGTGTGTGCGCGCTGGGTTTTCATACATTCCCAGGACAAGATTTAGTTTTCTATGAGCTTTACTTATTAAATCATTCATATTTAATCTGAATAGTGTCCTTCATTTGGGGCATCATGTTATTTTGAAGTGAATAAGGTTTCTTTCTTTTATTATTATTATTTTCTTCACATACAGTCTTTCTGATTGCATTGCAGAGGTGCAGGAACGGAAAACAAAATCCTGAGGTTTCCTCGGTTATGGTATTTTGCTGATAATCGAATGGTGAGGATCTTACACAGCCTGTCCTGAATGGCCGTGTGCAGAGGTGGTGTCTCGTTCTGGGTAGGCTGCATCAAGAGCCGTGGCTGCCGAGCACTGCTAAAGAAGCAGAACTTAAAAGTATGGCAGGTGTGTATAATAAAGTGTAATGTATCACACAATGCTCACAGTCTGGATATTGGATTGGATTTAGAAAAGAAAAGAAAAAAGACAGACCCTTCAGGTTAACACTGGACACAGGATGGCGGCGTAAAGAACGTCACCGTCACCTCCTGGGGGAAAAATTTAAACCCAAGCACCACCATAACCTTACTAGGCTTCTGCTCAGTTGTACAAACATAGACACACACACGCACGCACGCACGCACGCACGCACGCACGCACGCACGCACACAGCACAAGGCGTGTGTGAACATGATCCACAAACGTTGCCATCCTCCCTCGGCCAAAGCTCATAGCACGACTTCCGGATGCTGAACTGGTTAGCCTGCAGTCTAGACCTTTCACTATACGAAAAACATCGGGCGCGCCCTGAAACGGAAAATACAACAGCAGCTAAAGCGTTCAGCAGTTTTGGGTATTCTTTGTTGTATTTTTCATTTCATGACGCACCC
Source organism: Silurus aristotelis (assembly GCF_946808225.1). Classification (NCBI taxonomy): domain Eukaryota; kingdom Metazoa; phylum Chordata; class Actinopteri; order Siluriformes; family Siluridae; genus Silurus; species Silurus aristotelis. Next base: position 11,614,203 of record NC_139579.1, read on the forward strand.
TAATGTTTTGAAATGATGATAGATCACAATCGAAACGACCACATTTTTCCCTTTAAAAGTTCTTCTCAGTTTATACAATTCATACGTTTTGCTTAATTATGACTAGAATATGGATTTATGAGACGTTGTGGATTTAATATGTATCCTTATATAAAAGTAATGATCTAATTCGTATAATAAAAACGTCTCCATCCAATCCAATCTCCATATACGGGAAACGTATATTGCTGATTTTTTATGGCAATTGCAGCCTGTTGGACTGGTAACCGTTCTAAAAAGCTGGTGTGAAAATCCATTTGGAAATGTATTGTAGCATTAAAAAAATATAAATGCAGGTACGTTAGATATTATTCGTCTCGTAGCTGGTTGACCCCTAAGACACTAAAATGACGCATACTGAAAAAAAGTTTCTTTTCATTTGCAGGTGGCGTTAAATG
>NC_139579.1:11622139-11702139 GCF_946808225.1 Silurus aristotelis
TGGAATAAGAAGTCATTCATTTTACAAAATAGTCCTGATTCAGTGTCCTTAATACTGTTTACCCCTTAGGAATATAACCGTAAAAAAATAAAGTACAGATCGACATGTAGGTTTACGTCAGTTTTTTGTGCGCCTGCCTGTTTCTGAGGAACTGGTCTGGTTGGTGGTAAGACGGAGGAGCAGTTTTACCTTAAATGCCCTCGTGATGTTCCACAGAGCGAGAATGGATGTACCAAAATAGCGTTTGATTTTTACATAAAGCACAGACCAGCGCAGGGGTTCAGCCAGTCAGCCGTAATATAAGTAGAATTTTGGAATTGGAATGGAATTTTTTGGGCGTTTTGATGTACGGAAGGAGTCTCCAGTGTGAGAACAGAGGAACGGGGTAGAGTGCAGTCTGTCCGGAATATAAGGAATGGCAGTGGGGTTTCACAGGATGCACTTTGTCATTAAACGCATAAAACATTCTGGCTCTATTATTAATAATGTAAATTGAGTGGTGGTTATAGAATAACCCCTTGTGTGTCTACACACGTGCTGCGTCGTAGCCTCGATCCTCAGTGAAGTAATCAAGACAACACTGTAGTACTGAAGTTTTCATAAGAACTCGCCACACAATCTGTTCCCTCTGTCGGAACGCATTCCCGAGACGCCGTCTTGTCCGTGCATGTCGGTCGTCCCTCAGCCGATTTTGGATCCGGAACCGCAAATCGGCGCGAGAAAAGGAGCACAGTGTGCGATTCCGAATGAAACACAGCCAGGGCTTGTATGAATTGATGCCAGTGAGACACTCCTGATCGTTTCCCGGCCCGTCATGTATAGAACCAAAAGTTTGTGTTTGTGCATCACACTCATAGGCGCTTTATGGATCGCCCCGGTTCTAGCTTCATCGTCAAACATAATCCGCTTATTTATTTGCTGTCCGTAACCCAAATTCTGGTCTGAAAATTTAATAAAAGCATACAGACACTGTTTAACACCTCTTTTGGATTTTATTACATGAATGGAACACTGATTCGCTTTACAAGTGGGTCGAGAGTAGGTTTTGCGGGTTGTTTCATGATCAGTAAATTGAGAATTGAGGATCCACAGACTGAGTAAAGCACAAATACGGGGGGGGAGCTCATTACATAACTAATACGCGTCTGGGTGAATGATCTAGAAACGACCTAATGTGTGTATATAGAACATCAAAAGTAGACTTGATATTTTTTTTTTGTACTTCGTGTATATCATTAACGCAACTACTCAAATAAAAACGCAATACAACATCGTTCATAACATTTACATTACAAAGAAATCCTGATAGGCTTTACTATGACTTGAGTATTACACTAAACTGTCTGCCTCGTCGGCGCCTCGTGTGGCGACGTACTTTCATCGCAGGTGCGACAGATCCTCCAGATGCGACGAATGTTTTTTAAAGCGTTGGGTGCCGTGAAATTGAACGAAAAACATGATCGTGATCTCGAGACATCGTGGAGACGGGAAACGTAACAAGGACTAGCCGTCAGTTGCTGCTGAGTGAAGAGTACAAGTGCGAGTCCCCTGCACAGAAGAATCCAGCTCCTCTAATGCCTGACTGTAGAACTCATTCATTCGAAAAATGGAACGACGAGTCTTCAGAGAACGCTTTGCACGTGTTCGGGAAACGCTGAGAATTGTAGTCTGGATCTTCCTCGACTTTATTCTTTAGGTCAGTCTTGATCTAAGAGAGAGAGAGAGATATTAATACGAAACCTTACACCCATTGAACGTGCAGTATCCCGGTCTGATTCCTGATCCTAAGAGTGGTGGATGAAGTACACAGGCACATTCATAGAATAATAATCAGTCAAACACTGGTTATCTATTATGATATCTATTAAAATTCCAAAACTTGAAGCTAAACAATTTCCTTTAGAACCAAATAAAAGAGCAGGATTTGTTTTGGTTTAAGGTTTTTCTCTAAATGTTCTGCTTGGCGTTGAAACGATGCTGAACTGTATGTTGGTGATATGACCAAGTTCATTCCAACATAATCTACGCTAAAGGTAGTAGAATTTGACCAATGGGGGATCATACCGATTAATCAACCGATCGATACTGGAGAAAAACAAAACAGTAATTGAAATGCTCTGGCCTTCGTGAAGAGGTTTAATAATGGCCATTTTAAGCAAGTTAATAAAAGCTATATAAGTGTTGTTTGTTTATTTCAACATTTACTAATGCATTTTTCTTTTATTAAACTTCAGTTAATGCACTATGAACTAACATGAATGAGGAACAGCGCGGGGTCTTGCGTGTCAAATCAAACAGCATGTAGTGTCAGTGATTCGCCTCTAGAGGCCGCTCTGGTACTGTATAATGACAGCGGAAAAACTATCGGTATGGATTTTTCCAGATAGTTCCAGCAATCGGTCGACATCTAAAAGTTAGTCACAAAATAACATAACACCAATTGATACCAATAGAATGATGAATTTTCAGTATAGCAGACCACTCCAGGCTTTGTGGAAATTTACAACTTATGGCTGGAAAAGTCAGGTGTCCCAATACTTTTGTCCATATAGTGTACCAAGCTTCGTGAGAAGTTTTCATCGAGGGCAGAAGGTTAGTGTAGAGAAAAATAAGTACTTTCCGAACAATCAAATTATTTAAAACATCAATTCAACCTGATTCTCAAATACAAAACTAATATCCCAAATATTAAAATCCCCTGAAATCTGCTCGTCCTGGGCTTGTTATCGCTATCATGCTTCAGATCAAACCTGGTGTAAGTTAAAAAAAAAAATAGTCATACAGTTTGTTCCACCTGTTGTTTGTAAGCATCCTGCATCTCTGGTGTGTCCAGCTCCCCCTGCAGGTTGTCTGGAGAAGTGACTGGCCGTGCTCCTACTGCTCGGGCAGCGACGCTCACGGCCTCTGAGAGAGAAAGGTGAGGGCCCTCGCCCTGAGCAGTCTAACAGACATAACACAGACTAGTATTATAGGTTGCCAAATATTAAAAAACAAAGCAGTCGAGGTATTAATCAGCTACCTTTCTCCTCTTGGCTGGCATTCCTTGAAGATAAGCGTCAGAAAGGGGAGGCTGAGCTTTTATTTTCCTTTGAGACAGCATGTCATGCCTAATGATGGGCACCCACTCCTGCCACACACACACACACACACAGCTCTTTGTGATTATATATAGTTATCACATACAGAAGCAAGAAACAGGGAGCGAGTCTTACAGGTGGTACAGCTGCTGCCCAGGGCTCTGCCTCCATCCCTGACTCTTCCTTCTCATTATCCGCCATTCTGGCAGGTCCGCGTGCATTCCCTGTGGACGGCCTGCGACTGGGCGTGAGATCTGGAGCAGGCTGCCTGGAGTTTGTTCTCTCTCCTGAAGGTGCCATGGCCTCTTCAGCAGTGGTTGCGGGTGCTGGAGACATCTGTAACGATACGTCCCTTTTATTAGGCTTATGGAAGTCAGTGTCAAAATCAGTTTGCTGCTCGCCAACCTGCCCTGCTCTCACCTCCACGTTCTGGATCCCGGTCTGCTGGACGGCCTCTGTATTTAACGCCACTCTGACATCAGACTCAGGCTGGACAAGGAAGGATATGAACAAACGTACATTTAGAGCCGAACGTCTAGACGGATGCCTTGGGTGTATTTATGGGACCCTGACCTGTGTGTTGAGAACGTATTGCTGAATTTGGTCCTCTGTGACCGGATTATGGTCCAGGATTACATGCAGTCTCATGGACATCATGTTGGTCAGCCAGTTCACTAGACTGGGATTTACTTCAGCAGACATCCGTCTCTGTGGACACACGTCCACACACACACACACACACACACACAAGTTTCAGGGAAATCAGGAGAATTTCAGTAGCATTTGCGTATAGATACTAGATGCTGTCCAAAAGTTTCGAATCTAGTTTCGTAGAAAGCGCACCCTGTCTGTTTTTTTAGGGTGAAAGTGTGTAAACGGAGATAAATCAAGTACTTTTTTGGAAACAGAGCTAGTCTCGAAACTTTTGGATACCACCTTCTTAAATGATGTGAGGTGAACTAACGATTCGATGGTTGATGACCGACGTAAGCGCCCTCTGCTCTCCTCGTAAACAGTACAGGTTGAGAGCCAGACACTCGAACAGACCCTGAGTGCAGAGAAACAGCAAACGAGGACCAAACGTGTCATCTGAAAGAAAAAAAAATGCTTCCTTGAGAAAATATTCTCCATCCTCAGGGTTCCTACACACTTTAAAATTCCATACTGTTCCAGACTGAAATATGCAGAATTCCTGTAAGATTCTGTTCAGCAACAGATTGTTCATATGCAATTCACCAAGAAACCAAAGAACAGAACTAAAAAAAAAAACAACAAAAAAAACACCTGTGCATACACGCTTTCGCTCGAAAGCTCATGTGTTTCTCTTCACTTTGGTTTTCCGTTCACACTGAGACATCGTTTTAAAAAAGTGGATCGATTTGAAAGCGCCGTTTCGGTGTGGACTGTAAAAAGCGGATCTCGAAAGGAATTTTGAAAAGCTGAAAACGCACTTCACCTGTGTTCTGAGCTGCACGGCATCGGGAGAAAAGCTTCACCGATGGTGATTTTTAAACGCACGACGATGCCAAAAGAAAAACTCCCGAGAAAAATTGTTGTGAAAGGAAGGAGGAAGACAGTGAACTATGACTTTCTTGGTAGGCTACTGTTTAGATACAAGTCGTGTTATAAACACTGTCTTTCATTAAAGCCTGTGTAAAGTTTATTAGTTTTAGTGTAGACTGTGGCTTATAGACAGGTGCGGCTTAATAATGTTCAAAATAAAAAATTTTTTAAAAATCTGAAAGTGCGGCTTATATTTTGGTGCGTTTAATAGTCCGGAAATTACGGTATTAGAAAAGCGAATAATGTGAATATATTTTTCAATACTCGGTGCCTCCTGATCTTAAAGCCGATATAAATAGATGTGTGTACCTGTACACCGGAGTATGTGTGTTGCCATGCGGGTGAACTGCTGTCTGAGGAATGACGTGCTGGTCTGGATGATGTCCACTCCTTCTCGCACCGTGACTGCAGACTGAATCGCAATAATCAGAGAGAACATCAGCTCCCTGTCGACGTGCATTCAATGACGGCTCTTGTATGATTTCAGTGCGGACTTACAAAACTCTCGGCGATGTACTCCTCCAGTCCATTGATGAGATCCTCAGCGGCGGACTGAAGAGAAATGTTAGTGTCAGTTGGACTCCAGGAACTCAAGAGACTGGGATAAACTAATCTGTTCACAAAATATGGCAATTTCTGAATAAGGTTCATCGCTAAACATTTCCATTTTCCACATTTTTATTTACTAGGAGACCCAAAGTTGATCCAGCATGACGACGCCCCTGTGCCCTACACAATTCATCTACGATACATATACGATATGATACGATTAACCCTGTTACGATGCAGTGCAACACAACGATTAAATAATGCCAGACGTTCTCTCCCTGTTCTGTCTCTGGGAAGAGATGCAGCTCTACCTCTGCCATGTTAATCTGTATTCTATGTGACTCTCGGGACACGCCTCAGCCTCTAGTGTTGCGATACGTCATTTTCACTACTCTTTCCTTATTGTGTTTAATCCTTCCCGGCGTGCTGATGCCGAGCAGGTGAAACGCCTTGGACTTACAGAGATATTGGCATCGGTAGGCTCTCGTCCGTTGAGATAGTGCTCATTGAAGAAATTAGTGAGTTCGGGCTGAATCCGACTCAGGGGCTGCGGATTGCCGTGCAGCAGAACCACCATGTCCACCATAGAGAAACTCTGGCAAACAAGAGACAGCAAGTCGCCAAAGAACCCTGCAAAGACAGAGATAATACACCAAATACAACCGTTATACACCGATCAGGCAGAACATTATGACCACCTGCCTAATGTTGTGTTGGTCCCCCTTTTGCTGCCGAACCAGTCATGACCCATCGAGCATTAACGTCTTCAGCAGTCCGTGGATCGGACCACACGGACCAGCCTTCGCTCCCCACGTGCATCAATGAGCCCCGTGACCCTGTTGCCGGGTTCACCACTGTTCCTTCCTTATAGCACTTTTGATAGATACTGACTCCTGCAGACGGGGAACATCCCACAAAAGCTGCAGTTTTTGGAGATGCTCTGACCCAGTCGTCTAGACATCAATTTGTCAAACTCGCTTAAATCCTTACAGAACAAAAGGCCTCGAATGTCCCGGATGATCCCAACCAATCGGAGAGGTGATTATCAACACGCAACGATTAGTCGTTTGTCACGGTTAGTGGCTAGTAGCGCTCTCCAGTGGACATTCAAAGAATTGACACTCAGAATTGTTCAGGATACATTATAAATGTCATTAGTGTGTTCCTTTGGTAACTGTTTCATTATGTTAGTGGATGTTTATACTCGTGTAGCCTCGCTAAAGTACTACGTTTAATTCTCTTGTTCAATACAAACAGAATTTAAACTCCAAGTTCTTCAGTGAACTAGAAAGAAACCTAGATCTCGCTTCAATCGTGAGGCGTCTCATTCACTCCTGCTGCGCTTCAAACCCTTCCAAATAGAGCAACCCCTGGACCCCCTACATTTTACTGAGGTGCTGCCATTTTTTCTCTTTGAGGACAAAATTTTGCCTAATATTTCCTGCTCACTAACAGATGCCATGATGAAAAGAGAATCAGTGGTATTCGCTCCACAATTCGCTCACCCACGGCATCTCCAGCTCCAGGAGTGAAGAGATTGCTGGTTTGAGAAAGCCTCTGAATGAACTGGGCAATGCTCTCGCTGTTCCCCTGTCCGGCCCCCAGAGAGCCCATCATGGTGGACAGGACGCCCTGCACGATGCCTGTGAACAGCTCCGGGCTCAGGGTGTCTCCTCCCCCGCTGGGAGGATGAGGAGGGTTTGGAGAAGTCACTGATGGAGCAGGAGAAGCGAGCGGAGGCTGCTGGCTCGGGGGAGGAGGAAACACAGGCTGATTGGACTAAAAGGATAAAAGGTGAAAATGAGTGAAAATCCATGTTCTAGACATGCTCATTAAATCAACACTGACCTGGATAAACTCAGACATGCCCTGGATGAAGGAAGGCATCCCAGGCATCGTCACAGTTATGGAAGGAGAACCTCCAGAGACACTTCCACCTACTCCAGCAGCTCCACCCAAAAGAGAGCCGAGCAGGTGGGACAGGTTCCCCTCCAGACCCTCGTTCTGTGACTGGCCCATGGGAGCTGTGCTGGTAGTGTTAGAAGAAGTATGTGTAGACGCATTGGCTGATGTGGAAGGGGCAGTAGAGGAAGAGGAGGAAGAGCTAGAGAAGGAGAACGATTGGGATGGAGAGCTTTCAACACCTGGTGAGAAAACCGGAAAACTGTTAGCTTTTCATTCCACCTGTTTGAATCGATTAATCTTCGCCTTTGATAGACAGTTGCTTGATTGGATCAAACATCCCAAGCATCTCCTACAAATAATTCATCTGCTGATTCTGCATAATTTCACATCATGGTTTGACCTGTGATGCTTATCTTTGGACTGTTAGAAGATTTGGCATTTATGCATTGGGATTTTTAAGGAATAGAAGCTGCCCTATGAGGTGGTGTGAAAACGTTACGAGACTAACAGTGCTAACTGGTGCTGTTCGGACCACGTGCGTTACCACGTCTGCGATTTCATCATCAAAGAGCAAACTCTTTGTTTCGAGGCCCACATGCGTGTCAAGAGCGAAAGAACGTCACTATAAGACGACCAGAGGAATCATCAGGAAAACCTTCGACCCCAACACACCCCCATCCCCCCCCGCAAAGGTCGCTGTTTCGCTGTATTGCTGTGAATTGCTATTTTGAAGGCGATGGCGTGTACACGTAGATAAATACAAGTACTTTCTTGTGAACAGAGTGAGTCTCAAAACTTTTTGATGCCACCTCGTATTATGAGAATCTCACCTGTGTGCATCGGCATTAGCAGCTGGCCGACCAAACCGCTCACCATCTGAGTGAGAGGAGAATTACCCATAGGGCCCTGGGGAAGACAGTGAGCAAAGGTTATCTCCTGTTAGCATAACAATACAAACGTACGGTAAAACCTCAGCATGTTAGATCGCGAACAGTGTGCAGAGCGCCCTTTTGAAAGCGTTCCCTTTTGTGCCCTCTGCACATTTTTAAATCATAGGTCCTAAAGTGGTTAAAAATTTCCTTTATTCCTCGCACCATGCTGCTTTAAAAACTGTTTGAGTCTCGATTATTTTTTGGGGGATTTTATCGATAGCGATAATTAGATGATATTTTATTACCATAGACAGCTGACTCCTAAAATTTTTTTTATTCTTTATATTCTGCGTGGTGGTCAGTTTACAGCAGTGGCACAGATTAATCTTTTCCAATAAGATTTAAATTGCTTTTTTTTCCCCCCTTTATAAAGCCGTTTTTTTTTTTTATATATATATATCTTTTGCATCAAATTCTTACCTTTAATCAGTCAGTTAGAAGAATAAGACATTTTGGCTGTTCCCAAGCAAATTAAATCTTTTTTTTTTATTTTTTTATAATATTATAATATACAGGGTTTCTGCAGGTTTTACAGTCATATTTAAGACTTTGAATTTTGTTTTAAATGCCTATTATAGACCGAGTCATGCAGCGAAGGCAATCTAAATTATCTATCTACTCGATAATGTCAAATCGCACACCAACAATTTATATATATATAGTACACCCCCAGTCACGAGGTAGAACAAACTACCGACGAGTACCGACTATAAATCTACAAAGCCAAACTGAAAATGTCGATAATTGCTCCTCACCTGAGCGGGCTGTTGGCCGGCATGGGGTGGCCCCGAGGCACGCAGGTTAATCGTAGCTGCCCTGGTGCCAGCAGACTGAGCAATGTGAGGAGTAAAAGTGGGCCGAGTGATAACAACTCTGGCTTGTGGAGGTGGAGGAACAGCCGGGGCGTCTCCATTTGGGACGTTTGGCGCAGGAGCTCCTGCCTGATGGCCGGCTGAGGCTGCGGTGGCTATTGCAGAGGCCTGCTGCGAGATCTGGTGCACGATGGCCTGCATGAACTCAGGAGGTAAGCCTGGGATGTGCATGGGTGGGGCGGATCCTTTGGAGGAGGATGTAGTGTTAAAAACATACCCCCAAAAAAAAGAGCAATTGAGGGGTATGTAGCATGTTAAAGCTCCAGCAAGTGTAGCGATCTTCAGTGCAAGTAGGGGTGCAGCAGTACACGTATTCGAACCGGTGCACATGGGTACTGAATGCAATCCTTTTCACGTACGGAACACAGTTCAAATCCGAGTTCCCTCACCAACTGGTGCACCACGTACACAACAATGCCAGTGGTAGAAAAAATAGAAACTAGAGTTAGCACAGTGTCACTGTGGCTTCAAGAATTTCTCTTAAATTTCTCTCTTGTGCCTATTTAATCTATTTCTTAATTTAATCGATATAATAAAAAATAATAATTAAAAAAGTCTACAGTAATCCCCCGTTTATCGCAGTGTTTAAACGGATGCCACCCCCAAAACGCTATTTTATGTATACGGTACTGTACCGTATTAACATTTTACTTCATTTTATAATAATTCTATTTTTATTAATACATTTCATTATTTCAACATAAAACTCTATTAAAACAAATCCCTATACGTTTTTTGGTCTATGTTTTGCATTTCTTCCCCCTAATTGTACCGAAACTGAAAAACCGAGGTATGTACTGAAGCGTGAATTTTGTGTACCGTTACACCCCTAGGTGCTGATAAGTCAACAGAAACACACTCTAAGACCCCGTTTATTGCTGCGTTAATGTTTGCATGTCTGATTTAGTGTTCACTAGTAGGAACAGTGGACACTGACCAGTCTGTCCTGCAGCGTTGGGATTCTGTTGGCCTGGGGCCTGAGCTCCACTGCCTGAATCTGTTGCACAGAAATGCGCAGATCAGACGCTAGCCTTAACACTAACGCCTCCCAGTCCAGGTCTGAGAGCATTCCCTGGTATAGAGATTTCGATCAATAATATGAGATCAAAAGTCTTTAAATCGAATAGTTTCAGACCAGGAATGGATGGCTAGAAGAAAACAACATTAGGGCGCACATATTTATCGAAAAGACCTACCGTCCAGGTTCATCTGCATCATCACCACAGGTTCCATGGTCTGGTGGGTGATTCTGATTACGCGTGGCGTCCCTTGACCGGGCGTCTGATTGGCTCCGTTGGGTTGAGAGGATGGGGCTTGTTCTTCCGGTTGGCCAGATGGATGAGATGACTGAGGCTGACCTTCACCTGGCTGTCTGGTGTTAGAGCTCATTGCAACCGTGGTTCCGATGTTCATCTGACAGTGAAGTTTAAAAGGAAGGACGGTGTATAAAATTCAATAATAGCTCTAAACACAATGTAACTGTTAAAACATAAGACGGCTCACTGGTATTGGGATATGGGGCAGACCACTCTGCAGAAGAACGGGTGAAGTGTAGTGGGTTATGGTCCGGACCACGTGTAGGTGGCGGGGAGGCTGTGCGGCCAGGTTGCACCGAAGATCGCTCAAAGCCACCAGGGTGTTGCCTAGAAGCCGTAGGGACTCGCCGACTACGTTGAGGGTGCCCTGGTCTTCGTCCCGCTCTTGCGTCTGTCACACAATGGACAGGAAACACGTTTATGCTTAAAATAAGTGCAAACTAAAGTTTCCTGAGGAGGTTTAAAAAGAATAATGGCAGCGTACGTTGTTGTTGTAATCAGCAGAACGGGCCGCTCCCAGGATGGAATGAGTTCTCTCCATGAAAGGGCGGAGCCTTTCCTCAACCCTCCGCACTTCAGAGAGCACCTCCATCAGCTCTGATGGACTTGGGTGACTGAGGACCAAGGCAAAGTGTCAAAGACATCGTCCTTACACTAATGGTTTAAACACAATATGAAAGTATAGAAAGGATAGAAGTCCATTGGCAGGCATTAGTCAGTCAAACATTTATGCAAAACCTTTTTTTATTACTGGAAAAAACAAAAACAAAAAAAAAAACCATACACCGACACAAATTATATATATATATATATATATATATATATATATATATATATATATATATATATATATATATATATATATATATATATATTGGTTCATTTATTTATTTTTTTATTTTTTATTTTGGGGAACCAAAAAAAAACCCATGCAGCTTATATTCTTGAATTTTTCTTGTGGCTGAATCTCAAATCTCCAAAAGCACAAAATCTAGAACATCTTTCCAGGCTGATAAATACTTTTAAATTCCTTTAAAAGTCTTGCTTACTTTGGTCCGGAATGAGGAGGCCCTTCTGTTTGCGTCGAGGTGGAGGAAGACGAAGAGGAAGAAGAAGCTGGACGAGGAGGTTGGGAAGTGTCCATCGGTTGCGCCGATGAAGAGAAGGAATCCGAAGCCCCCTGTTGCGCGGAGGCTTCACTCGCTGGCCCCTAAAATATCGCCGCAACCCGGATTAGCTGACAGAAATACACAGGCTGGATTTATAGTCATAAACATATATACTCTATCAAGTGCACACCTCCAGTCTATGAATCAAGGATTGGGTCTCTCGCAACAAATTTTCCGCCAACTGGAGCCGTATCCTCGGCTCGCTTTGAGCTGACTGGTCCAAGTTGATGTGCACATCCACAGATCCGTTGCTCTGAAGGACAGTTCAAGGTTAAACTTAAACAAAATCGATCATACTGCTGTTATCACTTGGAGTGTATTTACTTTAGTTGCCAGTTATTTTGATAGTAATGGCTGTAGAGTGGTTTTCAGAGGACAGTAAATCTGTACTGCTCTACAAGCTGCACAAGCTCAAATTTATCCACGTTTCATTTCTATATTATTGTCCTTTAAAAAGATTATACTAAAACGTGAGATGTGAGGGGTGCACTTACTTACACTTTGTGAGATACAGTATATGCTGCTTACCCCAGTGCTTGTGTTGACTCTGGCATTCCGCCCTCCGTCCCCAACGCCGGCCATCATCTGCTGCACAGACATCTGAATGCAGACACAACAGAAAACATGCACAATTATTTCTCTCATTTTTTATACAGTGCCTTTATAGAACCTCAGAGGGTATCGCCTTTGAGTTCTTGAGACGAGCGCATCATCGTAAACCACGCATGTCCTACCATGCTGAAGATATTATTCCTCTAAGATCGTACATGATCGTTCCTGATTCATCTGAAAATGTCTGCACCAACAAACAAACTTACGAACCTGAATCTGCTGGGGGTCCAGGATGTTCATTGGGAGGTTGAAGGTGCCCAGCATGACGTAGCTGTTCCCGTTGCGGTCATGCGGAGCTCCTTGGGAGGTGGAGGTAGAGGTATGATTCGAGCCCGATGATCCTTCTCCTCCGCCGCCTCCTCCTGAGGAGCTGGATGCAGCATCTCCTCCACCTCCGGGCTGCGTTGTTTGGGGAGGAGCCCGCTCGACGAGATGAATGACTTTCCCATCGACGTCTGGGAAAGAGCAAAGACGTGTTCAACCGATATATTTAAACCAATATCGTAGTATCGATTGCAGGAAACCAAAGTCAAACCTTCCAATAAATCGTTATGGTTTCAATACCGAGCAATCGGATTCTTCTGAACTGCAACTTCAGATAAAATCGGAATCACTCACTGTATTCCGTTAACGTCCGGTCATCCTGCAGCACACGGCCCTGGTAGATCAGCCTCTGTTTATCCACCGGGATCTCAACTGAGGAGGCGATGTGCTCCTTAAACTCCTGCACCGTCCACTGAGAGGAGAGACGGAGATCGAACGTGGGTCAAAAGATGGAACATGCGTTATTTTCAGATCTCCTCACACATCCATTGTTGTCTTGGAATGATTTGTGTTTTTATGTTCTGTGGATTGAAACTGATTGTATACACCAGTTACATCCAGTCACATGGTTTTTAGTGTCATTTCAGCCATATTCATACAGGACCCAGAAAAACTAAAAGTTCCTCCAGGACCATGGTGCTACCTGAAACTGTGTGTCCAGTACTGTACATGTAAACGTTTGGGGGTTAGGTGTGTGTGTGTGTGTGTGTGTGTGTGTTTGTGTGTGTGAAAGAGAGAGTTAAGTCCCTTTATATTAAGGAGTAGGGTTGCAGAATTCCAAGAATTTTTTTAATTGGAAACTTTCTATAGGAATTAATGTGAATAAACTATGAATTTCTTCTTTTTTTTTATTCATATGTATTCGTTTGCATGTCAGATTATGACCAAACAAAATGTCTTTGTTTGGTTATGAAACAGTTATAATTAAAATTTCCCCTTAATTCCCATAAATGCCCACACATTTTCCAAATTGGAATATTTCCAAAATTCCCCAGATGAAGTGAGAATCTTCGCTATTTTGCAACCCTATCAAGGAGTCGAATAGCTGGTGGGAGAATTTTAACCCTTTTTCTCTTTCCTTTTTTTCCCTCTTTAGATCAGCCCGCTTCATCCCGACGCCCCTACCTCTTGATGAAATCGTTCTAAACTGGAGACCGCTCTCTGAAGCTAAAAATGGTTTCACATGAACAACCTGAAGATCCATAAAGTTCCTGAACAATTTAAGAGCTTTGAGAATAAATTTGAATTGTAATCAATATCAACAGGCAGTGTTTCATGACCACAGTTTGCATGAACAGCGCCCATTTAAGCGTCCATCACTGAACAGTACACAATGATGGAAGAGTAATGAATGGACATTCGGTGATGTAGATGAGTATCTTTTAAGTCTGGTTCCTCAAAAGGTTTCTTCTTAATACCATGTCGGAGTGTTTTCATTAGTGTCGCTCATTAGGAATAAACTTATGTGGATACATTCCAACTTTATAACCTCTTCAGCTCTGTTAAGCTGCTTTGGAAAAATGTCCATTGTTACAAGTGCTATAAATGGTCGGCAGCAATACCCGCGGCTTTGTGGATGCATTCGTATTCACACAAAAAAACACTTACTGAAGGGGGCTTGCAGAAATCAGAGGTAAACATTACTCCAAATTAGGTAACACTGAGCACAACCTACTATATTAATCTGATTCTTTGGCATTGTATCTTATAAAAAAATTATTAGTTTTAAGATCTTCACACCATTTCCCCTGCAAATCTCAAATCCCAGTCATCTTTCCCTAATAATCCAACAGTAAAGGGTGAATACGTTAAGAGAACAATTTATACAAATGAGCAATTGAGGGTTAAGGGTCTTCCGATTAAGGCTCTTGGTAGTGCAGGGAACTGAACTCATCAGCTTCTGATCCTAACATCCAATTAGCTACCACTTCTGATCTTCACAGAATGCGACCCGGTGAAAGAAATGACAATGTTTCGGGTGATTCAGGTGAGCAATCGAAGCAATAACCTGTAAGGTTGTGATTTTTACAGTACCATGCCGTACATTTCACGCCTTCAGTGGCGTCCTGCCTGAAGCAATCCACCTCTTAATACCATCATTATGGCTCCACGGCTACAGAAATGATCAATGTTATGAAGGAACGCAGTATAATGAAGAGCTGCATCACACACAGGAATCTCAGAGAACGAATGCGGTTAATAAAGCAAGAAAACCAATAAACACAATGCAACACGTCTCATTTGACCGCAGCCACAGACGCAATGCTCGCATAAATCATCTCTAGCAGAAGCATCGATATTAACCTCATAAGAACTGTACACATCCACAGTGAGAAAAAAGCTCAAAGCATCAAGCGCCAGTACAGCCAGGCCCAAGAGAAGTTTCTTCCCCCAGGCAATCCACCTCCTGAACCCTTAAATGCTCTTCCTATTTTTCAATAAAAATAAAAAAAGGTGCAATACCACGTTTTAATAATCTTAATCTGTACTTTTCTGCTCAATTATAATACTCAATTTTTCCTTAAATAAATGTGCACTTTTTTAATTCACTTTTATTTATTTTTTTCTATTTTACTTCTATATGCAATCCAAAGCATCTGTCACCAAAACTAATTCCAGGGAAATGCAATCATACAATAATGCTCTCTTTCTGATTCTGATCAAATGCAACTCGAGCATTTTCTCCGTGCATCACGTTTCTTTTTTTCTTTTTTACAGGGAAAGAAAACGTAAAAGTATAAGTGGTACATGAAAAAAAAAAAACTGGAACTTTTCTCACAATTTCTTGAAAAAGTAGAAGTGTACTGTATCTGTGACTGAATTAATTTCTCTTTTGTCAGCCATTGTGGAATGAAAAAACAAACAAACAAACAAACAGCTATAAAATCCACACCAACGTATTTAACATTGTGCGGTTTGAAAATTGCAGAAGTAATCGGACGCCTGCTGGATGGCCCCCGGTGTCGCCAACTCAAAATCTGATTGGTTAGCAGCTTTTAGCGACACTGTCGATTCTAAAGGTCTCACAGCAGAATCGTTTGACCCCAGCAACAAAACGTAAACACTCCTAGAAGCATCATAAGTTAAAAAATAGCTATAAAATGAAGAGAATATTGGGAATCATTTAATACAAATTCATAGAAAAAAACATATTCAAGCATAAGTCATGGATTCTGATTTAGGGCCAGTTTAGACCACCATTTCAGATTCCCAGCAAAGCACGATCAATGAAATCGAATATTATAATCAAGATCATCTCCATCATTCGCATGTAGTCACCTCTCCTCGGACTGTATAGGTCCTGCTCTGAGAGTCCAGAGTCTTGACAGTCACAGTAATATCTCCTGACTCCTCCATGGACCACCTGCATGCGCACACACACACACACACACACACACACACACACACACACACACGCACATATATATATATATATATATATATATACCATGTATACAGTTAAAATAACACCATAACACAATACTGGCTTATTAGAACAATTAGACATCCCAGTTTTTTATATGAATTTTACAATTAAAGCAAAAATAATTTTGATTTTAATTCATATATAACATCTAATAGATCATCAACACACAACACACACATACACATAACCGGCATCCATTGTGAGCTTGCTAGCGACTTAGCTTAACCAACACAACCAGTTTTAAAGCTTAATTCCGACCCAAATAGGCAACAAGTCAACGCAGAATCGTCCCCACACACACCTTCTTTTTCTCTTAAACCGAAATAAAAAAACAGTTTCGGCTTCCTAATCCCAAAGTTGTGCTGCCTGCTAGCTCGCTAAAGCTAGCTTCACCGTGGTGTACGCGACCCACTTCGGACCACTCCCAGACGTTTCCATGCTACCTAGATAGGTTCACTAGGCTTCTTAGGATGTAATAGGCTCTGTCAATGAAACAAGTGCACTCTTCCTTCATAGCTGCGCTGTTTGTACTTCTGCCCATAAGGTTGCTCTGACCTAGTTTGGGAAATGTATCTAATCTTTTATACATTTACTTATTTATTAAATTACTCTAAAAAAAATAAATAAATAAATAAATATAATAATAATAATAATAATAATAATAATAATAATAATAATAATAATAAATGTATATATATATATATATATTTTTTTTTTATTTATTAGTTTATTTTCTTTTTTGCTGTTTCTTTTTTTTTTTTTTTTTTACAATATTTATTTACTTATTTATGTATTTCATTCCATTGGTGAACTTTAAAAATTTAATCTCTCCCCCCCCCCCTCCCAAAACATATTTCATATTTAAAAATGCTCACACAATCATCGCTTTATTACATTCAGAACACAAAAAAGAAGCAAATACTATTAAAAAAAAATTTCTTGTTCTCAAACATTATTATTTTAAAGTGACATTGGTATTATAAAAATTACTTTACACTTCTTGAATACAATGTTACTAGTGGATGTCAGTGCAAAATTTGCCAACAGATACAGTTCACTGTCACTAAAATGTGCCCAAAAAGATTCTCCTTAGTTAGACGAGCGTTTCATTATGCCATACAGCCATGTTCCCTGTTAACTTCTGTGTCACATGATGGCACAATCGAACAATGAACTCTCCCTACTCTGCAGAGCATTTTGATATTTCCATGTTGCTGGAGTTTTGTTTTTTTAATTTGCACCTTTTGGTGGTGGAAGAGAATGTAATGTCACGTGATATTAATATAGTAGCCAGAAATCAACTCTGCCCACTGTGCTGAGTCTTTTGATATGTCACATGTTCATGTTGCTCAAATTCTGGTTTTAAATTTCGCATATTTTGGTGGTGAAAGCGTATGTGATGTCACTTGACATCAATATAGTAGCCAGTGCTCAACTCTCCCTACTCTGCTGAGTGTTTTGATATCTCACATGTTCATGTTGTTGGAGTTTCAAATTTCGCATATTCTGCTGGTGGATGAGCATGTGACGTCACGTGACATCGATATAGTAGCCAGCAATCAACTCTCCCCACTCTGCTAAGTGTTTTCACGTCATATGTCCATGCTGCTGAAAATTCTGTTTCACATTTCGCATATTTTGGTGGTGGATGAGCACGTGAAATCACGTGATATCAATATAGTAGCCAGAAATCAACTCTACCCACTGTGCTGAGTGTTTTGATATGTCACATGTCTGTGTTGCTGGACTTTTGAGTTAAAATTTTGCATTTTTTGTTGACGGATGAACAGGTGCCTTCACGTGACCGATATAGTTGATCGACGTAGCCCTCTGTGCTGAGTGTTTTGATTGTGTCACATGCCCATGTTGCTGGAGTTTTGGTTAAGGAATTTTGCATATTTCAGTGATGGACGAGTACGTGACGTCACGTGACAACAATATTATATATTACATGCTTGTAAAAATAATCCTCTCAGAAGGTCCTTTTCCAGCGATGTGTGTTTCTTCAAACAGTTCCCACAGAGTTGAAGACACATAACTGTTGTGGTAGCACTAGGAGACCCAGACCTGTTCCTGCATGACAATGACCCTGTGCACAAAACCAGTTTCAAGAAGATATGCGCTACATGGGTTGGAGTGAAAGATCTTGAGTGGCCTGCTATAGAGTTCTGAACCCTATTGCACACTTTTGGAATTAATTGGAACCTTGAATGCACTCCAGGTCTCCTCACAGGCTGGATGACACTAACCCTAAATTTCCACAAGTACACTCCAAAATCTAGTTTATCTTTTCAGAAGAGTGGAGATTATTATAACAGCAAATGGGGACTAAACGTGGATTGGGATGCTCAAAAATCTATATTTTTTTGTGAGAATCCATCCTTTCTATACAACATCGAAATACTTCTTAGGTCTCTCAGGAGTCTCACCATCACCATGAAGTGAGTTTATCATGTGTCGGTCTAAAAAAAATTCATTGTGACAAAAAATTAGACACATTGGTTGAATTTGTTTGGAATTATGCACAAGGTGAAACATTATACTTATTTTTAATACTTATTATTTATATGGGTTTATGTGACTCGGAAAAACGAGTCGTCTCAAAGAGTGATTCGTTCGTGGACTCGCACAAGCAAAATCGCGAAATCATCGTAGTTTGTGTACAAGAAACTGAATTGAGTAGTTTATCTCTCGACTCTTCTAGTCCGAGTCGTTCGTTCTTTTGTCAAGTGACTCCCATAGACGCTCTCATAACAAAATAACTAACAACACAGACCAGAAGATATCATAATTTGTCTTTAGCTGCATTGTCAAATTTTCTATAACTATAGTCATATTTCGTGTATGTAAATGTGTTAGGGGGAAATGATAATTGAAAATGTAACATTTAACATTATTTCTGATCAAAGCAACCAAATTAAGTAAATGACTCAAGAAAAGATCCGTTCGATTTTGATTCAAAGAACCGAGTCACTAAAATAATATGATCACTACTCTGTTTGTACGGAACGTTTGAAAAACACAGCGCAGCGTTCCACACGGAAAGCTATCCCGGTTACACCAAATTAAACGAGAGCGCCTTTTTTTTTTTTATTATATCCGCTTTAATATTATTGATTTTTAGGCAAGCTTTGCGGATAATTGGAAAAAGAAGCGATGGAGGGTTTAGAGGAGACACGGACGCGGTTCTGTGAGCAGTTTGCAACCGTCACCGGGTCGGACAGCGCCGTGGCTCAGTGTTTCCTCGCTGAAAACGACTGGGACATGGAGGTTAGGCTGAAGCCCAAACGCCTCTATAGTAACTACTTTAGTGTAATACATAGGGTGCGAAGTAACGATTCGATGCACACAAGTTAGTGCACTCGTTTACTAAAAGGAACAATTTGAGATTTGGTCTGATGAAGGTGATTTTGTATATATTTAAATTAATATTCTTTGTTTTGTTTTTCAAGAGAGCCTTGAATTCTTTTTTCGAGGCGGATATGGAGTCGGTTTTTGACGTCGAGGACACCGAGGAGGAACCTACCAAACTTTCAAGCAAAAGAAAGGAGACAGAAGAAGATGCTCCAGAGGCTAAAAGGAAGATGAATTGTAAACCAGCAGAATGGTAAATGTCCAGAATGGTGATTTAATGATCCACATTGAACCACATTCCTATGTATTCACATTCACAGTGGCATCTCAGATTTTCGAAGGCTTTTCGATGATCGCAATCATCACATGCCACTCGGGTGGAAAACAAAAGTAGGTATTTTGTCTCAAAAAAGTGACGCAAACTTTTTCCCACCATGGCCCGAAAGCATTTGTGTGTACCAGGGATGAGCGATACCGCCTATATAATTTTCTATCCGATGATTCGTCGATATCGGTATCATCAGTGATCATTATTTACAAACTTCCGATCACAAGTCCAATGGTCTGAGCTACCACTTTTTTTTTTTTTGGAAATTACAATCAAATGGAAATCATTTCTTCGCAAATCCCTAGAAAAATTAGGAAACTGGGGTCAGAGCACCCAGAGCCCTAACCACTGAACTACCACATTCCCTTTCACGCCACTTCCCATTCTATCAAACGGAATTATATTGAAAGGAAAGTTGCCACGGTTCTCTTCATTTATGAGTAATTATTATTATTATTTTTTTTAGAAAATGTCATGCAGCTGTCATTCATGCAGCTTTATTTTCCTAGTTTGTAACAATGTAGAAACGGTCCCATCAGTGACCTCTGAGAGACACAAAGTGAATTATTTCACTCCAGATCCTTCTCCCACGTTTTTTTATTTTTATTTTAAAAGACGCTGACTCGTCTCTTTTGAAACTCTAGTATCGACTTGACCGAGGACGAACCCACTTGCTCCGATTCCAAGCGCGGCCCAGGAGAGGAAGATGACGGAAAACTCTCGCTCATCTCCTGGAACGTGGACGGCTTGGACACGCTGAACCTCGCAGAACGAGCCAGAGGCCTGTGCTCTTACCTGGCGCTGTGAGTAAAATCTCTGAGAACTCGATATATCATGGTGTGGGTCGGCATTTGATCGTAAGATTTTCAGATTCGCCTTCACACGAACAGGTCGGTCCGCTGATCGAGGCACCAGATCG
Organism: Silurus aristotelis; assembly: GCF_946808225.1. Lineage (NCBI taxonomy): Eukaryota > Metazoa > Chordata > Actinopteri > Siluriformes > Siluridae > Silurus > Silurus aristotelis. The sequence goes on from NC_139579.1 coordinate 11,642,487, forward strand.
GAATAATGAGAAAAATAAGAACTAAATGCATCAGAAATACACTCTGGGGACTTTTTCAGCCATATGTGGTTCTTCCCACAATGATGGAGGTACGCAATGTGGCGACCGTGGCCCAAGGAACAACTCCTTTAGATCTTATGAGGAAGAAACCTTGAGAGGAACCAGACTCAAAAGGAGAACCCATCCTCATTTAAGTGATATCAAGAGTGTGATTATAAATTGTATAGGAACTAGGAGACCCCAAAGTTGAAGTGAAAGATCTCCTGCTAACATCCTGAACCATCTAGAGACGTACCAGCACCATTTGTATCCCACTTCAGAGTTTTATAGTTTGGACATTGGACCTCTTTAAATGTTTAAAGGCTCTGGCATGGAGGAGTTGGTATTGGATCTTTGATGATCTCAGATGTTGAGCATTTTTACGAGTAGCTCTACAAAGTCAAATGATCTGTATAAAACTGTAGAAATGACATTACTCATAATCTCGCACTCCGGTACTCATGGTGGTTCTCACTTTCTGGTGTTTTGTATTGTTTTAAGATTGATTACACCCTTGATATCACTTCAATGAGGATGAGGTTCCTCTCAAGGTTTCCTTCTCGTAACATCTAAGGGAGTTTTTTCTTGCCACAGTCGCCACGACTGCTTATCAGGGATAAATACACATCGTTCACGTTCATTCTTAAATTCTGTAAAGCGGCTTTGAGACTATGTTTATTGTGAAAAGCGCTATAGAAATAAACCTGAAACTTGAACATCTTTGGGATGAATTGGAACACACCCCAGGTCTGAATGAATCTCGCACAAATCTCGTGCAAGATCTTCCCAGAAGAACGGCGATTACAATAACAGCAAACGTGGAACTGGATTTTCAAAAAGACTGTAATCTTACTGTCAGGTGTCCACAAAGTTTTGTCTATAAAACTGGTGGCATGTAGATTTATTTATTTTTTTTTTTAAACAGATACACACCAGACGTTGTGTTCCTGCAAGAACTTAACCCTCAGTACCTCCAGTATCTTAAGAAGCGGGCCGTCAGCTACCACATCGTAGAAGGTAATACAGCGTACGCTTTCCCCGACGCCGCTTTCCCAGCTCCTTTTCTAACCGCTCGTTTCCATTCCCGCTCAAGGAAATGAAGAAGGCTACTTCACCGCCCTGATGATGAAGAAATCACGAGTGAAGCTGCAGAGCAGCGAGACGATTCCTTACCTGACGACACAAATGATGCGAAATCTGTTGTGCGCCAGAGTGAGTGGCCGAGCCGCGCCATTTATACCGTAAAGCGGCGCCGGGTGTTAAACGCGTGGACTCATTTTTGTTTCCGACAGGTGAGTTTTTTCGGTCGGGAGCTCTGCCTGATGACCTCGCACTTGGAGAGTTGTAAAGATCAGGCTGCCGAGAGGATGAAGCAGCTCAAGGTGGTATTTCAGAGGATAAAAGAGGAGCCGGAGAACACGACCGTCATTTTCGGAGGCGACACCAACCTTCGAGACTCTGAGGTAGTTATTTGTATTCTTTTTTTATTTTTTTTTAAAATCAGCCACGACCAAAAATCGGTTAATTCATGGTTGCTTTTGCCTTTCAGACAAACGTAACCTTTTATGTTAAACTTCTAGTTCCTCCCAATAGGGGTCGCCACAGTGGATCGTCTGTCTCCATACCACTCTGTCTTCTCCAGCTGTCTCTTTAAAACCCACCACTTGCATGTCTTTCCTCACCACATACATAAACCTTTTCCTTGGGCTTCCTCTTCTCCTCCATCTTCATAAATCGTAAATCACTCTTGCTATCACTCTTCTTCACCCACACCACTCCATCCTGCCTGCACACTCTTCTTCACTTCCCTAAGCATTCGGTGCATCCAAAAAGAGCCTGACCCTTCATTTAATTTTGTCCATTAAAATAATACATATATAAAAATTATTCCTTAATGCATCATATTGTATATTTATCTTTATGCACGCTATAAAAAAAGTATTTACATGAAAAGGTCGACCGATTTATTTGTTTTCCCAATCAAGCTATAGTTAATTGCTGAAAATATTGGCTTTTAGCAAAAAAATCTGAGAGTTTTTCCAGGTCGCATCCATTGCTGTCATTACGAGAGCGGCCTCTAGAGGCGAATCACATATGCCACATGCTGTTTGCTTTTACAGGTCAGACTGCATGCCTCAAGGATTATAGTATATTTATCATTTGTTCATTTTATAATTATATTTATTCATTCATATATATTCTTTTTTTTTCTTTTTGTAATAAAGTTCTGTACTATCTCACTACTACTATTTAAGTTTTTTTAATACAGTATCTATTAAAAAAAAAAAAAAAAAAAAGATCTGTTGATAGTTTTAATAAACGGTTATCGGCAAGTACAATCCAACCAAGCTTTCAGTATCGGTAAAATCCACTATCGCTCGACCTCTAGTCACTTCGTATACTTACAAGCATAATATTTTCTTTTACTCTGCGTACTTGGATTCATACCATTTAAGTATACAAGCTAAGAATTCTGTTTTTTAATTATGCACGCATTTTTTTTTTCAACGTTTGAAAAGTCTTTTATGGTTTTTGAGACACGTGCATGTTCCTTTTGTTTTTAAGCAACAATGTAGTTTGGGGTTGTTTTGGAGCAGGGAAGGTTGGAGACCTTTTCCAGTTGAAAATAACCAACATGGCTACCATTCTCTATTTCAACACCATGCGAATTTGTCTTCACTGCGGCTCATTGGAACCTAATTCACCATTCGACAAGACGATGAAGCATATGAAGCTTTATTTAGAGAGCAAACAGACGTCTGGAGTGTCATCTATCATGGCATGGCCTGCCCAGTCACCACACCCAAATCCTATTGAATTCATCTGGGATGAATTGGATCTAAAGAAAGAATTCTAGTGAAGAACACGTTTGGAAAGTTTTTCCAGAGGCAAGACAAAGTATTATAGCTGAATGTTTGGACAACTGTCCGGGTGCTGAAAGTGTGTAACGCTGTTATTCATGCTAAAGAAGGATTTTTCAGTGAAAAGAAAATCTGTACGTTTCTATATTCGGTCAAAGTAAATCTAACATTTTAATTAGCTTATTGCATACAAACAAAAAGGAACGTGCACATGTCTCGTTAAAAACCTCCAGGTGTTAACAGTGAAACAGGGATTTGTTTAGTTCAGTCTCCTTTTGAAGTGTTTGGGCATCACAACACAATAATCCATTGTTAAATAACTGCATCAGATCACAGAAATAGTGTACGGTGTCACGTGTGATACACCTTGTAATTCCCGAGTGTGCACGTGTATCGTACATGCAGGTCAAACAAGTGGGTGGTCTACCTCCCGGAGTGATCGACGTCTGGGAGGAGCTCGGCAAACAAGAGCACCTCAGATACACGTGGGACACTAAAACGAACAGCAATAAAGGCGTGCCGTATATCAGCCGCTGTCGCTTCGACCGGATTTACCTCAGACCTGGCAACACTGGGGTGAAAATGAGTCCGGAGCACATGGCGCTGGTCGGTATGGAGAAGCTCGACTGTGGCCAATACACCAGCGATCACTGGGGAATCTACTGCAGTTTTAAAACTTGAGCCTGGGGGCTATGACGGCATGCATGCATATAGTCTTGAAGTCTAGACTTGTTTTTCCCTGGATTTTCCCTTCATTGTAACGTGATGAAAGCGTAATACATGACTGTTTCATCGCAATCACCACGGTTGCTTCATAACCTGTTTTGTCACGGTTTCAGAAAGATTTTTATTCATTTTTAATGTGCACTCGCCCCATGTTTCGCAGTCACGCTACCTCTTTCATGCAGGTTATTATTTCCTAAGCCTTATGGCTCATAATTATACACCAATCCGTTTTTGTCTAGAGGACTATGTCGACTAAAACACACCAGTGTATTTCATCATTACCAATGGAAGTGTTCGAATTGCACCAGTTCACCATTATCCTGTCAGTTATTTTAATCTTGTGAATATATAATTGTATAAACACTTAATAAACTATATGAATCTTTTATTTATTTAAGTCATTATGCAGATATTGAGCAACTCTCCATCAATTATACAGGTTGTCCCCGAGTTACTATGGTTCGACTTACGATTTCCATTCGGAGAGACTTTACCTACACTTCATTTCAAAGTCAAATATCTTATTTTTAACCAACTACATTTTGCGAAATCAGTCGTTCTTTTTTATTTGAGTGGATAAGAAAATGTACTACTATTCATTTGATCATTTTATTAATAGTGTAGCGAGTAAAGTATTACGCCATAAAGGGTTGTACTGCAGCTTATAAAAAATATGATAATAATTAATTACCTGAGGAATTGGTAGAGAGAGAGAGAGACCTTTATAGCCTTAATAAACCATTGTACTTTGGATGCTTAAATACATTTGAAGGCAAATACTTTTGTACTTTTACTCAAGTCAAAGTTTAAAGGGACACTTTTACTGGAGTCATATTTAAATCTCTACATTATCTCAAGTACATGGTTTGTGTACTTTGTAAAACCGACACTCGTCCATGCACCTGCTCATACATACATATATACTGTAAAGTTTATACAGTATTGTACTGTAAATTGCTGTTTTGCTAAACTATGTGCTGATATTTGTTCCATTATGAGCAAATTACACAACACTTCTCCATAATGATCATTCTTTAAGACTCCTGGGTTGATGTCGACTTATATTTCAAGTTACGATAGGGTCACTGTAACACGTCTCCATGGTAAGTCTACCTGTATACACACCGATCAGGCAGAACGTTATGACCAACTGCCTATTACTGTGTTGGTCCCCGTTTTCTGCGCAAACAGTCCTGACGACTTCTTCAGTAGTTTGAGCTACAGAAGCTCGTCTGTTGGATCAGACCACACGGACCAGCCTTCGATCCCCACGTGCATCAATGAGCCCCGGCTGCACACGACCCTCTCGCCAGTTCACCGCTATTCCTTCCTTGGAGCACTTTTGATAGATACTGGCCCCTGCAGACGAGGAACATCCCACAAGAGCTGCAGTTTTGGGGATGCTCCGACCCAGTAGTCTAGACGTCACAATTTGTCAAACTCGCTCAAATCCTTACGTTTGCCCATTTTTCCTGCTTTTTACACCAACTTTGAGGACTGAATGTTCACTTGCTGCCCTAATATATCCTGCTCACTAACAGGTGCCATGATGATGAGAGAATCATTTTTATTCACTTCACCGCTCATAGTGTTAAAATGGCTGGTCGGTGTGTATATATATAATACAGATTACTGAAAAATATAATTGGATGGAACCTTGTCTAGAAACCCATCCAGTAGTGAAAAACAGGGTGATGTCATCGCTTGTGGTAGTGATGACATCATCCTGTTTTTTATTGCTTTCCTTATAACTGCAAAACATCACGGCAAGACTTGCTATTACAGCATAACTGCGAGGGAGAGCCAGAAGCTAACACAGACATGAGGGAGCTCTGGGATTTATTAAACAGCCAGCCATTGCTTTATCAGCAAACTTGGGGCGGCGACACCATCTAAACATTCCAGTTTATCAAAACATTATAACCACGATCCCTCCAGATCTGCTCCTATATCTAAGAAAAACTACACAAAAGACTTGAGTAAATAAAAATAAAAAAAAGTTTATGCTGTCGCCAACACTAATTGGCTGTAAGACAAAGATCTGCCCCCTGCTATAGTCTTCACAAATCAAGGCACCAACAAATAGCCTGCACCCTTTTATTCAGTCATTGTGGTGAATCTTAATAGAATAATAGAATCTTAATATTTTTATTCCATACTTATTTACCTATGAATGTCAGACTTCAATAATTGTAAAAAATTTTTTTTATAACATTTATATATTTATATATATATATATATATATATATATATATATATATATATATATATATATATATATATATTTTAGATAGTTGACGTTTATTTCTATATATATATATATATATATATATACACATACACATTTTTATATATATATATATATATATATATATATATATATATATATATATACACATTTTTATATATATATATATATATATATATATATATATATATATATATATATATATATATATATATATATATATATATAGTGGGTACGGAAAGTATTCAGACCCCCTTAAATGTTTCACTCTTTGTTATATTGCAGCCATTTCCTAAAATCATTTAGGTTCATTCTTCTTCCTCATGAATGTACACATAGCACCCCATACTGACAGAAAAACACAGAATTGTTGACATTGTTGCAGATTTATTAAAAAAGAAAAACTGAAATATCACATGGTCCTAAGTATTCAGACCCTTTGCTCAGTATTTAGTAGAAGCCCCCCTTTGATCTAATACAGCCAGGAGTCTTTTTGGGAAAGATGCAACAAGTCTTTCACACCTGGATTTGGGGATCCTCTGCCATTCCTCCTTGCAGATCCTCTCCAGTTCTGTCAGGCTGGATGGTAAACTTTGGTGGACAGCCATTTTTAGGTCTCTCCAGAGATGCTCAATTGGGTTTAAGTCAGGGCTCTGGCTGGGCCATTCAAGAACAGTTACGGAGTTGTTGTGAAGCCACTCCTTCATTATTTTAGCTGTGTGCTTAGGGTCATTGTCTTGTTGGAAGGTAAACCTTCGGCCCAGTCTGAGGTCCAGAGCACTCTGGAGAAGGTTTTTGTCCAGGATATCCCTGTACTTGGCCGCATTCATCTTTCCCTCGATTGCAACCAGTCGTCCTGTCCCTGCAGCTGAAAAACACCCCCACAGCATGATGCTGCCACCACCATGCTTCACTGTTGGGACTGTATTGGACAGGTGATGAGCAGTGCCTGGTTTTCTCCACACATACCGCTTAGAATTAAGGCCAAAAAGTTCTATTTTGGTCTCATCAGACCAGAGAATCTTATTTCTCACCATCTTGGAGTCCTTCAGGTGTTTTTTAGCAAACTCCATGCGGGCTTTCATGTGTCTTACACTGAGGAGAGGCTTCCGTCGGGCCACTCTGCCATAAAGCCCCGACTGGTGGAGGGCTGCAGTGATGGTTGACTTTCTACAACTTTCTCCCATCTCCTGACTGCATCTCTGGAGCTCAGCCACAGTGATCTTTGGGTTCTTCTTTACCTCTCTCACCAAGGCTCTTCTTCCCCGATAGCTCAGTTTGGCCGGACGGCCAGCTCTAGGAAGGGTTCTGGTCGTCCCAAACGTCTTCCATTTGAGGATTATGGAGGCCACTGTGCTCTTAGGAACCTTAAGTGCAGCAGAAATCTTTTTGTAACCTTGGCCAGATCTGTGCCTTGCCACAATTCTGTCTCTGAGCTCTTCAGGCAGTTCTTTTGACCTCATGATTCTCATTTGCTCTGACATGCATTGTGATCTGGAAGGTCTTATATAGACAGGTGTGTGGCTTTCCTTATCAAGTCCAATCAGTATAATCAAACACAGCTGGACTCAAATGAAGGTGTAGAACCATCTCAAGGATGATCAGAAGAAATGGAAAGCACCTGAGTTAAATATATGAGTGTCACAGCAAAGGGTCTGAATACTTAGGACCATGTGATATTTCAGTTTTTCTTTTTTAATAAATCTGCAACAATGTCAACAATTCTGTGTTTTTCTGTCAGTATGGGGAGCTGTGTGTACATTTATGAGGAAGAAGAATGAACTTAAATGATTTTAGCAAATGGCTGCAATATAACAAAGAGTGAAAAATTTAAGGGGGTCTGAATACTTTCCGTACCCACTGTCTTCTTCTTCTTCTTTCGGCTGCTCCCATTAGGGGTCACCACAGCGGATCATCTGTCTCCATACCACCCTATCCTCTACATCTGCCTCTTTTACACCAACTACCTGCATGTCTTCCCTCACCACATCCATGAACCTCCTCCTTGGCCTTCCTCTTTTCCTCCTACCTGGTGGCTCCATCTTCAGCATTTTTCTACCAATATAATTCATGTCCCTTCTCTGCACATGTCCAAACCATCTCAATCTCGCCTCCCTCACCTTGTCACCAAAACATCCTACATGTGCTGTCCCTCTAATAAACTCATTTCTAATCTTGTCCATCCTCGTCACTCCCAACAAAAACCTTAACATCTTCAGCTCTGCTACCTCCAGCTCCACCTCCTGTCTTTTACTCAATGCCACTGTCTCTAATCCATACAACATCGCAGGTCTCACCACAGTCCTATAAACTTTCCCTTTCATTCTTGCAGATACCCTACTATCACAAATCACTCCTGTCACTCTTCTCCACCCACTCCACCCTGCCTGCACTCTTTTCTTTACTTCTCTAACACACTCTCCATTACTTTGCACTGTTGACCCCAGGTACCTGAACTCCTCCACCTTCTCCACCTCTTCTCCCTGCAACCGCATCACTCCACTGCCCTCCCTCTCATTCACACACATGTACTCTGTCTTACTCCTACTGACTTTCATTCCCCTTCTCTCAAGCGCATATCTCCACCTCTCCAGGCTCTTCTCAACCTGCTCTCTACTCTCACCACAAATCACAATATCATCTGCAAACATCATAGTCCAGGGAGACTCCTGTCTGACCTCGTCCTTCAACCTGTCCATCACCACTGCAAACAGGAAAGGGCTCAGGGCCGATCCTTGATGCAGTCCAACCTTCACCCTGAACCAGTCTGTCGTACCTACTGCACACTTCACTGCCGTCACACTGTCCTCATACATGTCCTGCACCACCCTCACATACTTCTCTGACACACCTGACTTCCTCATACAATACCACAACTCCTCTCTCGGCACCCTGTCGTACGCTTTCTCTAAATCCACAAATACACAATGCAGCTCCTTCTGTCCTTCTCTATACTTCTCCATCAACATCCTCAAAGCAAATAAGGCATCTGTGGTGCTCTTCCTCGGCATGAAACCATACTGTTGCTCACAGATGTTCACCTCTTCTCTCAGCCTGGCTTCCACTACTCTTTCCCATAACTTCATGGTGTGACTGATCAACTTAATTCCCCTGTAGTTACTGCAGGTCTGCACATCTCCCTTATGCTTAAAGATCGGTACCAGCACACTCCTTCTCCATTCCTCAGGCATCCTCTCCCCTTCCAGAATCCTGTTAAACAATCTGGTTAAAAACTCCACTGCCATCTCTCCTAAACATCTCCACGCTTCTACCGGTATGTCATCTGGTCCAACCGACTTTCCATTCTTCATCCACTTAATCGCTGCTCTCACTTCCTCCTTACTAATCCTATCTACATCCTGCTTCACCAACTCCACATCCTCCAACCTTCTCTCTCTCTGATTTTCCTCATTCATCAGCTGCTCAAAATACTCCCTCCATCTTCTCAACACACTCTCCTCATTTGTCAACACATTTCCCTCTCCATCCTTTATTGCTCTAACTTGCAGTACATCCTTCCCAGCTCGGTCCCTCTGCCTGGCCAATCGGTATAAATCCTTTTCTCGTTCCTTAGTGTCCAACCTCTTATACAGCTCCACATATGCCTTTTCCTTGGCTTTCGCCACATCCCTTTTTACCTGCTGCCGCATCTCCTTGTACTCCTGCCTACTTTTCTCATCACTCTGTCGATCCCACTTCTGTTTTGCCAACCTCTTTCCCCTAATGCTCTCCTGCACTTCCTCATTCCACCACCACGTCTCCTTGTCTTGCTTTCTATTTCCAGATGTCACACCAAGTACTTTTCTAGCTGCCTCCCTCATCACTCCTGCAGTAGTTGCCCAGTCATCCGGCACCTCTTCACCACCACCAAGCCCCTGTCTGACCTCTTCCCTGAACCTCACACTACACTCTTCCTCCTTCAGTTTCCACCATCTTATTCTTCTTTCAATCCTTACTTTCCTCCTCTTCTTCTTCGCCTCCAAAACCATCCTACAGACCACCATCCGATGCTGTCTAGCTACACTGTCCCCCGCCAACACCTTACAGTCTCCAATCTCCTTCAGGTTGCATCTCCTACACAGAACATAATCCACCTGTGTGCACCTTCCTCCACTCTTATACGTCACCCTATGATCCTCCTTCTTCTTAAAATAAGTGTTCACCACTGCCATTTCCATCCTTTTAGCAAAATCTACCACCATCTGCCCTTCCACATTCCTCTCCTTAAAACCATACCTACCCATTACCTCCTCATCACCTCTGTTCCCTTCACCTACATGCCCATTAAAGTCTGCCCCAATCACCAATCGTTCTTTCCTAGGTACACCATCTACCACTTCATCTAATTCAACTTGCCAACTTGTGGAGCATAGGCACTGATGACATTTATCATCATCCCTTCAACCTCCACCTTCACGATCATCACCCTATCAGAAACTCTCTTCACCTCCACTACACTCTTACTGTACTCTTCCTTCAGAATCACCCCTACACCATTTCTCTTTCCATCCACACCATGATAAAACAGTTTAAACCCACCTCCAATGTTCCTGGCCTTACTCCCTTTCCACTTGGTCTCCTGAACACACAGCATATCTACCTTTCTCCTCTCCATCATATCAGCTACCTCTCTCCCTTTACCAGTCATAGTACCAACATTTAAAGTACCAACCCGAACCTCTACTCTCCTACACTGCTCCTTTTCCTGCCGTCTCTGTAGACGTCTTCCTCCTCTCCTTCTCCTCCTTCGGCCAACAGTAGCCCAATTTCCACCGGTACCCTGTCGGCTAACGATACCTGTGGCGGTCGTTGTTAACCCGGGCCTCGACCGATCCGGTATGAAATTCTCATTTGTGATCCGCATATTTGATTTGGCACATGTTTTACGCTGGATGCCCTTCCTAACGCAACCCTCCCCATTTACCCGGGCTTGGGACCGGCACTAAGAGTGCACTGGCTTGTGCCCCCCTAATGGCTGGGTTCCGTACCCACTGTATATATATATATATATATATATATATATATATATATATATATATATATATATATATATATATATATATATATGTGAATTATGTGTGTTATTATAATTATGCACAGCATGGGGCAATTGTGGCAGGAAAAAAACTCCCTTAAATGTTATGAGGAGGAAACCTTGAGAGGAACCAGACTCAAAACTGGAACCCATCCTCATCTGGGTGATATCAAGAGTGTGATTACAAATCTCAAACAATACAAAACACCATTCATTCATTCATTTTCTCCCGCTTATCCGTAATCCGGGTCGCAGGGGCAGCAGTCTAAGCAGGCGCCCGCCTCCGACTGCTGCCCAATCCTCATAGCACCGTCCCTTACGGTCCCTCCTGCAGGTGGTGAGCCCACGGGAAGGCGGCCCCACGTCACTCCGGCGTCACGGACCTTGATATTTCCCTCGTAAGGGACCCCTGGAGCATACAGGGTTAAGGGCCTTGCTCAAGGGCCCAAGAGTGGCAGCTTGGCGATACCGGGGCTTGATCCCAGACTTTCCGATCGGCAACCCAGCGCCTTAACCGCTGGAGCCACCACTCCCCCACAAAACACCAGAGATACAAATTTGCAGCTCAAAATCGCTTCTTAGGCGTACACACCAGTCAGACCAAACTGTTGGAAATATTACAACTGTAAGTACAGAAGAAATACGACAATAGACCGAATCATTGGATTCAGTTCTTTACCAGAGATCATGAGTGGATTTTGTCCTTGTGTATTAATGGATTACTATCTGCATGTACTTTGGAATAACGAACTCAAACTCAGAGGCATTTGGCTGGGAGTGGGGTTGTGACACCGACAAGCAGTTCAGACTTGCTATTGCTTGTCCCATTTGGCAGTTTCAGAGGTAGAAATGTATTTGCTGATTTGTGCTATAAAAGGCACTATGTTTAAATGACGGTCACACTCGCGAGGTTAACACAACCAAACTCCTTTATTGCGAACCTTGTTTATCCATCATCTTCCAATGTGCCCTTTCTCTATATCTCCACCAATGCTTACGCATACGTCTGACGTCATCACTACGGATACCCATTTATACAAATGCATTTTAAACAGAACATTAACCCAAACACACTACAAAATCTAATTTGCGATTGTGATAATACACTTTTCTGGGATTGTATAGAAATTGTAAATATGTGTATATTATGTATATAAATATGTATATACGTATATACAATTGTATGTTTTCAAATTTGCAGTAAGAAGCGAAGTCAGCTACAAAAAGGGGAAGAAGATTCTGTACAAAACACTGAAATCTCTCATTTTAGCGCCGAAATTAATTAGAAGCAGGATCCATTTCGGCGCTAATATCAGAACCACACAATTGTACAGAATGTTTTTGGATTTGGTAGAATGAAATTCTTCCTTCACTCGAACTAGGAGACCCAGAGATGTTCCAGGATGACAATGCCTCTGTGCACAAAGCCAGATCTTCCACTCCAGGTTGGAGTGGAAGATCTTCTACTATAGAGCACTATAACCCTTTTGAACACCTTTGGGGTAAATTGGAATGCTGACTGCACCTCACCTCGTCTACATGAGGACCTGAGTTTACTAACACCCTTGTGGCTGAATAAGCACTGTGTTTGTGTATTTGCTATCTGGTGGCATTGATTATATGATAAGAAAATCACTTTGGACCCCACAGCCCACTCTCTCTTCAAACTGTTGCCTTCAGTTTGGCACCATGGAACACCGTCCACCAGAACAGCCAGGCACAAAAACATTTTTTCCCCACAGGCTATACTCATCCTGAACAATTAAATTATTCACAACTATACATTGTCCAACTATACATTTATACATAGAATCCGAACGGTACATTTGTAAACGGCACACTTGTAAATAACACATCTGTACATTAATTTAAACAATATTTCAACATCTGTATATGGTGCATTATTTCATTGGCTGGTTTTCTTAAATTTTGTTATATTCCATCAATGTGTAATTCCTACGTATTTCTGCACTATCATGTGTTGCACTTTCTCCTGTGCTGGAAGCCCTTGTCGAGAAGTCAAATTCCTTGTGTGTGTAAACATAATTGGTAATAAATCTATTGCTGATTCCGATAAGAATTGAGCAAGCAAGACATCAATGCGGGGGGGGGGGGGGGGGGGGGGGGGTTTGAAAGCGGTGGTCTTGTGGTCATGCCTAGCAACACACTTCTTAACAGTAACCCCCTTTGCAAAATGCGATCTTCTCCAGGATATCAGTGTACACTTTGCACATTTTTGAGAAAGCATTTGAAAATCTTGACGTAATCAGACACCTGGTTAATCAGTGACTAAACTGGATTCGTCAGATTCCACTAACCGGCTTCGTTTTTTCGTTTTTTTTTTTTTTTTTTTTTTTTTAGCCAAAGGGAAAGACTCGATAGAAACAGGGCTTGCAGGAAACAAATCAGGGGGTTGTTCACCCAAGTTAAAGTGGACTTTACTCTAAAAAATGCATGTCCCCAGGACTTCTTTTCTTTTTCCAATTAGATTCACAGCCACAAACTTCATCCATAGCTGGAAAAATGTAATCCTTTTTACATCTGTGGTACAATACAACAGATTTGCAGTAAAACAGAAAGCTGAAAATTGCAGAAAATTTGCAGAAAATTTAATTTGTACTAGTGAAAGACAGAACTAAAACACCAAAGAAACGAGGACGAAAACAACCCAAAGTGCTGCAGGAGCGTTTCAATGTAAGCGTTACAGGGACATCGGAAAATTAATCAATTGAGACGAATGTCATATTATGCATTTTATTTCTTTAGGTGACTGTGGCAAAGAAAAACTTCCTGGGACTTCATGGGGAAGAAATCTACATATATATATGCATATAGGAACCAGACTCCGGATATTCAATCCTAACAATTTTGTTGTTGTGGAGGTTATCAAATGTTCATCGAAGGACAGACTTGTGTGTAGTCCTTAGACATTGTAGCATATTAATTAGTCCAAATCTATATTTATGGTTCATAAGTTCTATCTGCAGTAACCTCATGTTCCTCCTCATTAACAGTGAGAAGTTTCCTATTTATTAGAACTCCATCCAGAAGAAGGGCATCAGGATTGAGCTTTATTTTAACCTGCAAATAGTTATGGAATGGTTCCTGTTCTCGCAATTGTTCCCTCAAGAGATCTTCTTCTTTTTTTTTTTTTGAGGCAACAAATAAAAAACAAAAAACAAAAGCAAAGACTTCTTCCATAAATCCTAAAATAAATCTCTGAAATCGAAATGATACCTGGCAGGCCATCAGGGTCAGCAATAGGCATCCCCGAATAAAAAAAAAAAAAAAGATTATTCCCAATAATCCGTTCTCAGCATTCTCCATGGCTTCTAGGAATGTCTGTTTACGTTGGAGTTTTTTTCCAATCAGATTTCACCCATCACGTGTTTCTCGGGGTTAATGGAATCTGCTGCGAGACCTTTACAATCAACTGTGCATTTGCCTGTAGCGTAAAGTACACACTTCTCGGAAAAAATCAGATTTAACCGACCGTGAGGCCATCCAGCAGGCATACAATAATGTCGGCATTTTCACGTGCTTTAATTGGATGGTCATTAGTGCACTAGTCAGAGCTCGCAACTCGCATCTCTAGCAAACTGCACACTCTCGAAACGTATTTGTGTGGATTTAATGGCTGTTTTTTTTATTTTACAAAATTAGATTTGGTTGCATACACTTTTACATACAGACATTCACAAGATGAAACTCTTAATTTTATGAGGTTAATATTGACGCCTGTGCTAGAGATGCTGTATGCGGGCGATGAAGTTGTGGCTACAGTGAAAGGAGTCATGTGTTCATTGGGTTTCTTGCTTTAGTAATAAAATTCCTTCTTACTGTATGTGACACATCGCTGACATACAGCGTTTCTCTACAATATTATATATAGGCGTGGCGTTATGATTGTATTATGAGGTGATAATTATTACTACGATTATTTAAAATCGTAGTTTTAATGGAGTTGATTCTAGTGTGTGTCCATCAAAACTGCTTTTATCACCATGGATGTTGAACATCACTCACCTGCACACCGTGATTCTTCTCAGACCTTTATTTATTTCATAAATAAACACAGAACAAGCGTGATACAGCGATAAATATCTGTTTAACACACTAAGATTCTGTATTACAAAAATATACAGCGGAATTGATAAATGCACTTGATTCATGTTTCAAGGGTGTTGGGGGGGAGGGGGCGGGGGGCAGAGGTTTGAATACAGTCCCTGATTTTGTATTTATCTGAAAACACGTGCACTGGGTATCTGCTGTGCTGTAGCCGTATGTGCAGTCTCGGGGGAAAAAAAATGCCTTCGCCAAGAACCACGTCGCGGCATCCCCTCGTCGGAGTTGTAGAGTTCCTCGGTTGCATAATTGTGTTGGAAATGTCAAAAATGAATCAAAATATTGTGATTATTTTTTTTTTTTTATGTGGTGTACGATCATGCCACAGGCTAGTGTCATGTCCTGTCATAGGCAGCGAGAGGTACAAGGCAGGCTGACATCATTACGCAAGACCGGGAATGTTGCATTTACTCTTACGAACTCGAGGACGCGTCTGCTTTCCAGTTATTGCTAGATCGAACGAACGCAAAGGGACCAATTCCTACATCGGACTGATCTGGACAGAAATATCAGCAAGGAATGTTTTTTTTTTTTCCAATTTGTATGTGCGATTTCATACAACATGCGAGTGTTAGATAAGTGTAGAAGTTGAAATGTATGTATGTATGTATGTGTATATATATATATATATATATATATATATATATATATATAGGTATGTGGTGGTGGGTTTTTCTTCGAGCCCTTATCAGCGGTTCAACTTAGACCGTGTGGGTCTAAGCAGCAGCAACAACGTTGGAAACAGGATGTCAAGGGAGAACATCACATGGCGATGGGCTTCAGAAATGACAAACCTTTTTAAATACCTGTAAAAAAAAAAAAACACCCATCCTCCATCTTTTCAATTAGTGTGTTTACGTAAACAGAAAGTGTCCTTATTACGAAGCGACACGCCTTGTTACTGTAACAACATTCGAGTTCCTCGTTATGGATCGCTCACCACCTGCCGCACCACAAACATCTCTGGCTGCGTTTGCAGGTCGAATATTTCCCAGACTGTGTAGGTGGAAATCCCAGCTTAAAACCAGTATAAACGGGACCTTATAAGGAAAAAAGGATTGTATTCTTGTGTACTAGTTATATTGCATGAAATACGGTTAGCATTCACTACTGCAGGCTAGTCACGTTTCTGGTCAACTGGTGAAAAAAAACAAAATAAAAACAAATTAGGTCCGTGCCTGTGTGCACGTATATATAAATAGAATATACAGAATTGAAACCTACTCATGTCTCTTGCATAAAATGTTTAAGTCCTGTTTTTCTTTCTTTCTTTAAAAAAAAAAACCGATTTATCTATGATGTCATTTATTGAACGGCTTCCTCCTGGGCGTATGGCTTTCAAGATCATCGGAAGGCGTCGAAAAAAACGAAAGGATTTGCCATTGTTCCTGCTAAAAGAAACTGTCATGTCGTAGAATTAATGCTCGAAATTAAATAAAGAAAAAAAGCAATAAAACAAACAAACAAAAAAATCATTCGTAAGCGTTTTCCCTGAACATGTGGACTGTGCCTCATATCAAACCATGTGTGTTTCCGCGAGAGAAACCGAGCCTCTCGGGTGTTTGTGTTGGGGGGGTGTTTTGGAATCGAAGACCTAATTGATCCTGAGCTCTCTGGGGATGGAGAAACGAAGCAAGAAGCTCATTAGGAGCGTTGTGTCAGGAGCGGAAAATTTTGGTTACTTACCAGGAATTTCTGGGAATTCATTCGAAAAATTGGGAAAACTTATGTAAACTGGATCACATACAAACATTTGTTGGTTTGGTGACACGCATGCAAACAATTTTTTTTTACTTTCGCTTTAATTGTTAAAATAATCTTGTTGCACAGCACAAGGAAGTTTTAAACATAAATGGATGTAAATATTAATGTAATTCACGTGAGTGGGTGCCAAGATGAATTTTGTGACGTGAGGGATTCGAGAAACCATCCGTGTTGTGTTATGGAGGAATGTGCAGTGCATGTAGGGGGGTGTAGCCTCAGTGGCCCTGCAGTAAGTGTGCTGTGTGCATGTGATTGGTGAATGTGGGATCGAAATTCCACTGAAAGTGCATTAAATCTGATCATTTAAATTATCCTGCTAGATTTTTTTTTTTTTTTTACTTAACTACAATTCATTTCCCTGTTATACACCAACCTGCAATTTTGTCAAGTCCCAGTTTATTCCCCGTGGAAAATGTCCAGTTTTGAAAATTCCCTGACTTTCACAGATAAGGGTTGCCAGTCTTTCAGGGCGGGTTTGGGAAGAAGAGTGGATAAATTTGTGCAGATATTTCACCTATATACAATAATAATAATAATAATGCCTTAGGTTCAATGTTAGCGAAGGAAAAGTCGCCTGTAGTTCGTATCTTGCGAGTGTAAAGCAAACACTGGTGTATTTGTTGGTGAAAGTAAACTGTTCCTGATGACAGAAAGAGCAGCTGAATGCGTAACCTAGCGCTTGATATAAGATGAAAGTATACACACGTGTAGTCAGAATGCAGGATTTCAGCCTCATTTCATCAACTGTTCTAGATACGAGGTGGTATCGAAAAGTTGTGACTTGTTTTGGTAACAAGAAAGTACTTTCTTTACCTACACACCATCACCTTCAAAATAGTCCCCTTGTGCGGCTATAAGGCGCTTCCGGCTTTCCTGCCACTTCCGGAATGTGTCCTGGGACGGTGTCAAAACGGCGACCTTTGAGCTGGAGGGAGAACGTGTTACTTCCGGCGCATCGCAGATGCACAGGACGATGTCTTTGGGCACACTGGCTTATGAAGGTGCTCCCTGTGACTGTGCGTGCAGCCTTCTGCTGCCCTCTGTTGGCGTGTTACAAAACTAGACTCGAACCTTTTGGATACCCTGTCGTATATAAACTCACTACATTATTAGGAACCAGTTGCACTCAAACCAAAATTGTGAATGGGGGAACACTAAAGAAACATTAGCGAACACTAGAACCCCACACGCTCTAGGACCGGTCCGAGGAAATGTTCTAGTTCAACTGTTAGGATGTGCTGCTTTACCATGGGCGTAGCCTATCTACAAAGAATAAACGCGTTGGCTTGTAAAATGATCGACTGGCGTCGGCTTTATCGCTCAGGGTTCAGTTTAAAGTGCCGCTTGATCTCAGCAATAAATAACTCCTGCCTTTTGAATATTTGCCCATGAACTGATTATTACTTTGAATAATAATAACAACAACAACAATAATAATGAAGTATCCCACTTAAGCAAAAATTGCGATATTCCTTCCTCTCTTTTTTTTTTTCTTTTTGTACATTATAATTCACCTGAAATATTAACAGTGACAGCCTAACGCACGTATTGCACACAATAAAGAATGTCATTGGAATGGAAAGTCAGAATTAAAAGGCAAACGAACACACACACACACAAACACACACACACACACACAGATCGGCTTCACAGCAGCCCAATAACGGTGTTGATTTAAAAATAAATAAATAAAAAAAAAAATTAAAAAATAAAAATGGGCGAACATCTTGTTCAAGCAACAACATGAAGGATTGACTATCAGGGGGTGGTGGGGGTGTAAAAAAATAAAAAATAAATCCCTGTTTGGATTCATCGTGCTGCACTTGGCGGATCTTGGCAGGACACTTAAATAACCTGCTGGGAAATTTGCCTTCCTTTCCATCTGTTCCTTGCAGAAGTGAAGAACTGCAAATGTGATCCTGGGTTTGGTGTGAAAGCAACCAAACCAGGTGGTGTGTATTCTGTAATAATAATAATCATAATAAACATTACGACTTGGAAAAAAGTACCCAAAGCAAATGAAAAAAGTGTTATTAAAAGCATGTGACAATATTTAGCATTTACACCAGGAGCTGTCTCTTCATTGCACAATACTCTGTAGTGTTCTCTCTAAATCCAGTGCTGGATATCGGTTCTAGATGGGTATAAAATTTCTAATTTAAATCCGTTCTCTATACAAAAATAATCATTCTGAAACAAAAAAGAAAGAAAAAAAAAGTCCTAAAAGAAACTATTAGGCTCTTTTTCATCTCGCAGTACAAAATACTGGCCTCCTGTCCCACTTTCGGAGTTAACGGACTCTCCGAACCCGAGCGAACGTCTTCTCGGGGGAACCAGACCAGGCGTTTCCCTGGCCTCGGATGCCTTTCATCTCAAGCCTGCCGGGACTGCGCCTCTAGTGGAAGGGCCGTGTCGGTGCACTTTGGGACGTGGTTTAGACAATGTTGATCGTCCCGGAGGCCGACGTCCGCTTGCTGCAGTACGTGGAGCTAAGGTGGTTGGAAGCGCTTCCGTTCATGTGCGACGTCTTCATCTCCATCTGGCATGCGGCAATGGCGGCGTTCAGCTCCACCTGCGCCCGGTGCACGACGTAAAACATCAGCCCTATGCTGATAAAAATCTATGGAGGATGAAGAGCAGAGAGAGCATTGCATTAAGTCCAGCATTCTTCCTTTGTCCAAAAAAAACCAAACAAAAAAACCCACTAATGGTATCAAGCCACATATTATGTCCAAATATCGCAATTATACCACGACGCAGCACCATATGAGAGAAAGGGGCTTATGGTGTCCCCATTTACTGCAGGTGATACTGATGGACACTAGAAACTAACAATAAAATGATAGAGGTGTCCTGAAAAGTGCTTGAAATGCGGCATGATTCTCAGACAAGTTGCGACCTGTATAATAAAAAAAATACCCCAAGCGTCGAATCCTCACTTGGTGTGAAGTTCAACTCATTCTTTTGGATTCATAATGCTGGAAGATTCCAAACCCTGCAATTTCCTCACCTGTAAGCTGAACACAAAGTATCCGCTGATGCTCTGCTCGGCTATAACGTCCTCGATGGTGCGCAGCGTGGTGCCCAGGTAGGAGTTGAGGAGCTGGGTGGGCAGCAGGCCCACTGATGAAGCCACCAGGTAGTCTGGCAAGGACACGTCAGTGATCTAAATGCAAAAAAAAAAAAATTCTAATAAATCAACTGAATAGACCATTAAAAATTAAATTAAATAAAAAGTCGGGACAAAAAATAAAAAACAAGCACATTTTTATATTATAATTAAATATAAAATATATATAAAATCGATTATAATTGATGATGAAGTTTGTTGTCGATTAGCTGGACTGTTCAAGTTGCAGGTTAGCGTTACAGCCGCTTGCAAAACGGCTGAAAGTACCGGTCAAACGGTAGCAGAATTTATTATTATTATAAATAAAAAAAAAAAAGTCCCAATTCACCCAAGGCAACAAAGAAGACAGTAACAAACAAACGCTAAATCTAAAAGCAGCAAATAACAGCAGCAGTAAACGATAAAAAAAACCCTCTTGTGGTTCATACACCAATGCATAGTTTTCCCTTTTTTTTATTATCAAGCCTGTTAGCTTGCTGCGTTTCTCCGTTTCATTCTCTTTATACAGCATTTGTCTACTGCAACGGTAAATTAGCCGTTTTCAAACTTGATTTCCTGCGGCTTCGCTTCGTTCGAATGCTTGTTTTCAGCGTCAATTATGCAGATATCATTTAATTACTATGCACAATTAAATTAACTATATGTTCCAAAAACATCTTCACAACTGAATGTCATTTTTTAAGAAACAAAAATTGTCAAAACTGTTACATTTTAGTGATTATTTTTTGATGGTTAAGTGAAAACAATACAAACGTTGATTTACACAAATTGCTTCAATTGAATTTGTGTAAAGGGAGAAATCATAAAATGTCAATTTTTGCTTTTGCATAGATTTTTTATTTATTTATTTTTTGTACACTTTTATACATAAATACCCTGAATTAGGGTTTTATGAAGTTATAATTTAATTTTAATTAACAATTAAAGAGTAAATTATTTTTTTAAATGGCTAATCTATTATAATAACAGTTAGATGCAGGACATATTTAGTATATTTTATTAGAATATATGTATAAGTATATATGGTGGCGGGGTGACGTTATGTCACCACCCTGACCTCATGCTACACATAATTATGATGTCATCATTCCAATGACAGTCCAAGGTCTTACTCCTCTTCTACCACAGCATCCAGCCAACGACTAGAGATGAACAACGGAATAACAAAAAATGAAAAGAAAATCAGTTTGGATTAAGTCATTTCTGCTACCTTTTCATTTATTCTTTGTTAATTCTAAGTTTTTAATTACCGAAGGCAGGACATTAAGTTTAAGTTAATAAGGAATATGGAGGGGGGGTAATGAAAAATAAAAAATCAGTGGTGAAAACCGCTATAAAACAGCAGTCAACTCTTTATTTGCGTCGTGGAATGGTTTAACAAATTTTCCCCACGCGCATATAATGCAATAACGTAGATATATTACATTTTACATGATCGCATTATTCGTCTTATTATGCATATAAAATGAAGTGGGAGCTCAATTTATTGATGCGTGGAAAAAAACTGCGATTAAAACAAGTGGAAAATTGGCATAGGTGGAAGTGTTTTATTTAAAACAAACAAACAAACAAACAAACAAAAAAAACCCACCACCACCACCACACTTTAGAGACAGTGAAAGTCGATGAAATGAAAATAGAATAAAAACTTTGTGTTGCCTGGTGGTTGGAAATCCCTTCTGTGTTCCATTTTGCAGAGACAAGTTGCAAACACTGTAAAAAGCTAGCTCTGTGTTTGTATTAGCACACCTCTCAGAGAGATATATATATAAAAACCCTTTATATTTACAGATGTATTGGTTTACACTGGTCTGTGCTGTGCTTTTTAGAAAGCTTTGTGCTTAGAGAAAGCTAGAACACCAATATTTCAGTTTTATCAGAACAAACCCAGTCAGCGTGAAAAGTCGAGAAGCCCCATACCGATGTTTGTTTAAAAAAAAATATATATATATATTTTTTTATGTCTGCTAGTACAATGTACACCGTGTCGGGTTACCTGCATATTGCAGAGTATAGCTTTTCAGAGGGGGTTTGCACGACATGCTGAAATGTAGACGTCAACAAAACGTGAGGAGCAGGCGCAACACAACACTTCAGGTAGAACTCGGCGTGGACGTGTACCGCACACAAGGTTGTGGATGCCTATGAAGTAATACTAGACCAGCCCCGTTACATCCTGTCGAGGGTTTTCAAGGTCGATCGGCTCCGTGTTCTATAAACTGTTTTCTACGTGCCCATGTCGAATTCCAGCCATGACTTAGTGCCGTGGATCTCGAGTTCTTGGAAACAAAAAAGGGTCACGTTCGGCTTCCTTTCAACACTGTACAATTGGCCTGGAATGTCTGCTACGATACCGAACTGATTATCTTGCTTGGTGGCTCAAAATAAAGAGAACGCAAAACCTGCTTTCTTATATAGAAGTAGCAGCTACATAGTAGCGAAGTAGTAACGTCCAGATATTTCAAAGAAATAACAAATATCAGTGGTTCTTGAAGAAATTGGATCCATGAAGCATAGGCAGGACATCAGTGTTTGTATTTTTATATAATACTTAAACTGTAATAAATGTACAAGTTCAAGAATACAAAACTATAGGCAGAATATTATTAAACATTTAAATATTGAGATTTATTTCTGGCTTTTTCTGGTAGGGGAGGGGTTTGGTGGGGGATATGGGGGCAAATAGATGGTTAAGGCTCTGGGTTTAAGCCCCAGTAGCACCAAACTGCCAGGGGGTGCTGCATCATGGCTAAACCTGCCGATTAACGATTAATTAATCGATGGTTTTTAAAATGGTTCTATAATCTATAATAGAACTGAATTTTATAAAAAAAAAAGAAATAAAAAAATTAAGCAAATATGAATATATTAATCAATATGATTAATAAAAAATAGAATATAGCGCTCTTCGTGCAGCGTGCAATCTCCTGTGTAAAAACAAACAGCATGTGGCATCAGTGATTGGCCTCTAGAGGCTGCTCTCGTAACACAACCCGGAAAAACTACCGGAATGATTTTGCAGATAGCCGATAGCAACCAATGAATCGGTTGACCTCTAGTTCTGACCCCAGATTGTTAGCAATGTAAAAAAAATAAAAATAGTTTCACTGCGTTGTATTGCGCTTTTTTGACAAGTAACAGCCTGTGCTTTTAATTGTTGTGGGGGAAAAAATACGAATCTGTGGTTTACATATTTGGTATTTCTTTTGAACCTGCTCACACATCCCTAGCCAGTGCCTTCTAGGTAAGCAAAGTCTACAGTCATGGTGATACAACCCTTTAACAATAACAGGGGTCATCTAACAAAAGCCACTTGTAGTAATAAAGTATTGAAACGAGGCTGAAGAAGGTGACGGCAGGAAGATATCGTTTCACCCAGGACACGTTTACAGCCAAAGTCCTGGCTGAATATAAAACCTCCACGTATAAACCTTTTAAGTAGGTCAAGAATCAGTCACAAAATCTAATTAGAGCATAGCTGAAAGAAAAAAGATCCTTGAAGAAAAGACATTGAAGAAAGAAAAGAAACTGACGTGAAATGCAGAACAGTCTCATGGATCATTGGATTCCTTTTAAAAGAACATTTAAAAGAAAATTCAAATGCTCCCAGCTTGTAACTTCATAAGAGAAACCAGGCCTTTATACTGCACTGACCACAGCAGGTTAAAACTGTCCAGAAAATTCTTGATATACACTACTGAGCATAAATATTGGGATATCAGTTTTCCAACCATGGGTGTTCTTCCCCAAACTTTTACCTCAAAGTTAGGGGCACACAATTGTATAAGATTCGGATGCAGTACAATTAGGAGAACTAGGAAACCCAAAACTGTTCCAGCATGACAATACTCCAGTGCACAATGAAGCTCCATGGTCTGCATTTCAGACCTCCACACCTCACCTGCATCAGAATTTCCACAAACGTGAAGGGAAAATTTCATGCTAATGCACCCGAAGGCATCTTTTACAATCATGGCTGAAAAAAAGTCAGGTGTCCCAATACTGTCGTCCTCATTCGTTACTCTCAAGACTAAAAGCTTTTACAGTTTTTCTTGAAGGTGGAGAGCGGTAATATTTTTTACGATAAATAACTTGAGATTCAAAGACTATTGCATACACAATTTTCAATCTTGTGATAACTAATCTTGTAAATGACATCAGATCCTGATTAAAGCCTCCCTTCGGTTCCCCACAATTCCCTTAATACTTCTAGAATATGCAACATACAGCGCACGCCCTGCAAATTCTATAACTCTATTCAATAAAAACACACGTTCATCGGTTTGTTTACTTTAAACCTGAAACACCGGCTTAACTTATTTTTGACCTCTTGACAAATCTGGCAATTAGCCAGCATTGCTAACAAGGCTTGTTTTTTTTTTTTGGGATTAGCACGAAACATACAGATATGATAGAAAGCATATTTTCTGCCTCACTTCCAAAGCGTGTGGAGCAACGGTGAGAAAAACGGTGAGGCGAAAGTATGACATATTTATTAAGCAGACTGTCTAGATCAATTTGGGCCAAAGCCAAAGAAAGTAAGAAAAAATGAGAAACGAGGTTTTCACATACAAATGAATGAATTGCGATTTCCGCTGGGGGATTTTTGGCTTGTTTTCTGTCCGACTGGGTTTTAGCTCTCCCAAAAAAAATTCTTAGTCATTCCCGATAAGGACGTCTGCCAAAAGGCGTAAACATAATGGAAATGTAAAAAAGAAAAAATAATAAATAAAAAAAAAACCATTCATGGCACCCTGTTGTCTTAGAGATTCACCACATTAAGTCAACAGGTGTGTGTTTGTGTGTGAAGATCCTTCATGGTTACGAAATAGCAAAAATGTTTTTTTTTTTTGCCATTTTACTAAGCCAATGTTAAGTTTGTTCAGATTTGGGTGACAAGTCCCAAACGCAGTAAGATCGGTCAAGCGCTTAAACACACCGGCTAAACATATGTATTTAAAAAATAAATACTGTAATTTCCGGACTATTAAAAATGCACCCAAATATAAGCCGCACCCACTGAATTTGACAAAGATTTTTATTTTGAACATAAATAAGCCGCACCTGTCTATAAGCCGTCAGAGGAACCTCATCCATATTTATGATGTGGTGCGGCCCGATTCAGTGGGAGCGCGTCTGATTTAATATAAAGAGTTTCATTGGTCTAATGTTATGAGGCTCAGTTTTTGGCTTGAAGTTTGTGAAATCGGAAAAAATCCATAAATTAGCCGCTTTACCTCAATCGCTCAACTCAAGCGCTCACTTAAATTTACCACAAAGAAAACTGAAAAGAAGAAAAAAAGCATCTTTTTCAGGCTTCTCCCTCACCGTAGCACCATAACTGATAGCAACCTTGCCATCATTTCCCTCAGAAACCGTTTGAAAACATCAGTTCATATGCAGAAGTAAAACAAAACCACAAGCAAAAAGAAATTAAATAAAAAAATGTAACATTTGAAGTAACTGCTCTCAACACCTGTACTTGTAGGTCTGAACATTTTCAAACCCAGCCACAATGCTCCATATGTGCCTCAAATACACTTCCTGCCAAGTCCAGCTTACTAAACACTTCAGAAGGATTGAGGTGCAGCGACTGGGCAGGCCGTTCCGTGATAAATAAAACTCCAGCCAAATGTTTGCTCTCTACATAATGCTTTCAGAGTTTAAACTTGTTGTATGGTGAAGTCGATTTCAATAAACCGCAGTCCAGATGGAATCGCATGGTGTTGATGTACGGTACGTTTGCCATGTTGGTACCTTTCACCCAGAATAAGTTTCCAACCTTCCCTGCTCCAAAACAAGCCCAAACTATTAGGCTTCCACCTCCATGTTTGACTGTGGGGGTGAGGCAGTCTGCTAACATCATCTCTCATGTCTCCATCTAACACAAGTTCTTCTGTTAGAGCTAGAAATGTCCCATCACTGCACTTTTTTCGACCTTGCTAAGCCTAACCGGTGCTTCTAGTGTCTCCTGTGTCAGTTAATCAAAAATTAATAAATGCAGGCTACACTTAACTCTGGAGGCTACAATTACTAAGACCAACAGCTCATCGCCTTCAACCTACATCCAGAACGATCATGTCTAGCGTAATGAGATGTATGAGATCGCTACTGGATTTCATCACCTGACTACCCCTTAAAGACCAGCCGCTTAACTTTAATTAAACAGATCAGTTGACTGACACTCTGTGAAATATTCTGAGATCATTTAAGACAGATTGTAAAAGTGCACTGATTTCTGCAGATGATCTGCACACGAGACTTTTTTTTTATTTTATTCAAAGACCTGACGGTGTCAGAATTGGGATTTGTCTTCATAATCATCTGATCAGTATCCCAGAGCCGATATTAAAATCTCAGATACAAACAAACTCTCAAACAACAGGATACAATGACTTATGAGATCATTGTGCACAGGGAATAAACCACTTTATGGGATTGTTTTGGAGAGGTGCCGGTAACAACAATCTGCATCAATTAGCTTGGACCGGTATTTTCCAATTACTGAAATCTGGAATATAGTCATTGTACTTTTTATCCCTTTAAAGTTACAGCCAATGATGTGGACATCTGTGAAAGATCTGTGATTTAAGTCAAACATTTCGTTCTCTTTCTCCAGACAGAATATATTCCAGTTTCTCACAGAGGAAAAGTGCCAGAGACTCTGGACATTCCTTCCAGAAATTTCCCACTAGGACGACGTCTCAGAAATCTTTAGTACAGTAAAACCCTGTTGTACGAGCAACTAATAGTACGAGCAAACGGAGATATGGGCGGCCTTGCTCACAAAATTTTAGCCAATTTCAAAAGCAAATTTCGAAGGCACGAGCAAACCCACGCTGCTGGTTACGTTGATGACGTATCGCTCGGTCGCTCTCGTTGTTCAGTGTAGCAAAACCATAACTTTGTGTAATATTTTTATTTCACTAGAAATCTTGAAAAACATCTCCCAAGAAAATCAGTGATGGTGCTGGGAAAACGAAAGTAAATAGAATTACCATGGAAACCAAGAAGGTTACGAGCGTGTTGTGCATCTCACACTCGCAATCAACCACTATCACATGAGTAAGTGTTAAATTATGTTTACATTACGGTAATTTGCGGTGTATTTGTTAAAATAGGCTACAAATAATTTTTAAGTGCAAAAATAAGCTATCGAATGAGATCTCGGAACGGATTAAATCACTTTTACATTCATTCTTATGGGGAAAATTTGTTCGAACGTACGAGCAAATGGACCTACGAGCAATTTTCAAGAGCGAATTATTCTCGTACAACGGGGTTTTACTGTTTCAGGCCTTAAATTATGGGAAGAGTAGATCCTGCTGTGGTGGAATTGGATGAAGAATTCACTAAAGCAGTTTGTCATTTGGGACAAAACCTATGAATTATATGACCCATTCAACAGAGTTCATAATATCGTTATAAGCTGCAACAAGGTGCTTTTCCTAGAAACCTTCCTAGCCCGTTCCCACTGAGAGAATCGAAAAGACGACAAAAAAAAAAAAAAAAAAGTAATTCTGGAACAATAAAAAACACATTTGCTTGCTCTGGCGGCGTAACAAATCCCGTGCAAATATAGGATGAAAGTTCCCAAGATGTAAATTCAGGATGGAAAGGTTGCATTTGATGGGGAAATATGTTCATAGTACACACAGTGACCATCAAAAGGATGGAAACGCCTCGTGTTTTTTCGGGGTTTTTGAGAGACGCGGGCACGTTCCTTCCGTTTCTATGAGAAGATTTCATGCGTGGCTTAAAAACCATACTGGCTGTTACCAAACTTTTGATAGCGTATAAAATTTTTTATAAATAATATCTTGAGACATTTGTTCAGCATTTATGGAAGGAGTCCCCAGTGTCAATTATATTCTGCCACATAGAGTATTTTTTTTTAGATATAAAAAAAGAAAGAGGGAGAGAGGAAGAAAAAAAGAACGAAAAGGCTGAGAATGATCATTGCTGCTACAAGAAATAGATTTAAAAAAGCACACCGTTAATTTTTTTAATAATCTAATGAGCAAAAAATTAATAAAAACAGATTGTGTGGTGGTAAAATAACTATAAATTGGGTCTGGATACATTACAGAATCCTGTGTTTTTTAATGACAAATGATCAGCAGAGGTGGTCGTGTTTGGCTTCTGTTCCAGACGGGTTAAAAATCACAAACTGTTCGCTATTAGATCAAAAACTGTACTTGTTGGCAAATTCGAGGTGGTATAAGAGCAATAAATATTTTAGGCTGTACAACATCACCAGGGGTAAAATGCAGCATAGGGGTTTGTTGTGTTCGGTTGTTATTCTAGGAGAGATTGAACATCACATGTTGGTCGTTATTATTCAAATCGTTTTTATTGCATGAGCAAACTAGTGTTTGGTCACACGTTTTAGCAGGTCATAAGTTTAAATCCCAGCAGAACACGTGATTCATATACTGGATTCTTTTATTTACTAGGTGTAGTATTATGTTCTTTACGGTAATGTTATGAGACATATAGTACGGTTGGAAACCTATACTGGGTGTGTTACGGTACTTGTTTGGAAGAATAAAAGTTCTGGTAAGAAGTCTTAAGGTTAGATGTTGCACCTATTAAAACGACAGAACACTATGGAAGTGGGATCTAAATGATTACTCACCGAAAACACGGCGTTCTGAAGGCCGAAAGGGATGGGTGTAAGTCGGGCCAGAGCCACCACCTTCAGCCCGCTGCCTCCCTCGACCACGCGGATGACCGCACTGAGTTGCTCGTTGTTCCCTACGCGGTTCATCACCCACCCGGAGAGCAGCCTCCGGCACGCCACGTGCGCCACCGAGGTGCCGATCAGCACGCCCACCATCACCAGGCCCACCCCGGGAACGAGGCCGTACAGGTAACCCGCGGCCACGTTGAGCACCATGTAGCCCCAGCCGCACGGGAACGACACCGTGATGAGGCCCACGATGAACAGCATCGCGCCCATGAGGCCGTCCAGACTCTCCAGCCAGAGCAGCGCGTCCTTTAGGTGCCGGCGCACGAGCGCGACCGAGAAGAAGCAGGCGGCGGTCAGGACGCACGCCAGCAGCGCGCTCTTGACGCAGCAGGTCGCGACGCAGCACGGGCTACGCGGGTCCGCCGGGGAGAAGGGAGCCGCGGGCTCGCCTGCGCCCGGCGTCAACACGTCCATCCTGCACACGCCGCCTCGCTCCTCGAACGCGCTGCACATCAGCAGGTCCATCTTCTCGCAGTCCGACGAGTCCGGCGGCCGCTGCAGCCACCGGCTCAGCTGGATGTGTCCTCTCCCCGCAGCGTGCTTCACCGATTTCAGCAGAAGCTGCAGCGCTGCCGACGCAAAACTCCACATGATCGGAGGAAAATAAAGTGCACCGCTTCTGATAATAATAACGGCGTCGTGAACCAGCACACGACTCGCTCCCGATCAGCAGCTCTTGGTGAGAAATTTTCTTACGTGTCCCGCCTTCATTCCCGGTCCAAGGACTCGGGCTGCGGTTCAGTCACCAACGCGGTAACGCACACGTTAACGTGACGCCCACCGAGCGCGTCTTCTGCCTCCACCATGTCCCTAAAATAAAAAACAGAGAGAAAATGCACAGTTCGATCCTCGGACCTAAACAGACTTTAATCCATCAGGGGGCGTTTTTAAAGGTAACAAATAAATCCCTCAACTTTAACCCCCCAAAAAAAGAAAAAAACCGAAGAAAAAAAAAAACAAATCAGTGCGCCGCAGCACTGGTGTTCAGGTCCAAAGTCCTGCTGCTGTTATCCATCATTCCGCTCGGGTTCCGCCGCGTCGCCGTCGGTGCGCCACGCAGTCAATAAAAACACACGAAGGAATTACGTGCTGGTTATAAAATACATCCACGAGTCCGACACGCAACAGAGACGCACTAAAACACCGCTGAGGCTCCTGCTAGCGTACCACTGTTTGTTTCCCAGAATGCCACGCACTGCAAACACGTGGTTCAACAGCGCCGTCTACAATCACGTGTCAACTGTTAATATCGCGAGAGTAGTTCTGGCGACATATACACACACACACACACACACACACACTCTCTCACTGTATCTATGTCTATCTAAATAGACAAATCTATCTATCTATCTATCTATCTATCTATCTATCTATCTATCTATCTATCTATCTATCTATCTATCTGTCTGTCTGTCTGTCTGTCTGTCTGTCTGTCTGTCTGTCTGTACTCATCTATCTATCTGTCTGTACTTATCTATCTATCTATCTATCTATCTATCTATCTATCTATCTATCTATCTATCTATCTATCTGTCTGTCTGTCTGTCTGTCTGTCTGTCTGTCTGTCTGTCTGTCTGTACTCATCTATCTGTCTGTCTGTACTCATCTATCTATCTGTCTGTACTCATCTATCTATCTATCTATCTATCTATCTATCTATCTATCTATCTATCTATCTATCTATCTATCTATCTGTCTGTCTGTCTGTCTGTCTGTCTGTCTGTCTGTCTGTCTGTCTGTCTGTCTGTCTGTACTCATCTATCTATCTGTCTGTACTCATCTATCTATCTATCTATCTATCTATCTATCTATCTATCTATCTATCTATCTATCTATCTATCTATCTGTCTGTCTGTCTGTCTGTCTGTCTGTCTGTCTGTCTGTCTGTCTGTCCTCCTATCTATCTATCTATCTATCTATCTATCTATCTATCTATCTATCTATCTATCTATCTATCTGTCTGTCTGTCTGTCTGTCTGTCTGTCTGTCTGTCTGTCTGTCTGTCTGTCTGTACTCATCTATCTATCTATCTATCTATCTATCTATCTATCTATCTATCTATCTATCTATCTATCTATCTATCTATCTATCTGTCTGTCTGTCTGTCTGTCTGTCTGTCTGTCTGTCTGTCTGTCTGTCCTCCTATCTATCTATCTATCTATCTATCTATCTATCTATCTATCTATCTATCTATCTATCTATCTATCTATCTATCTATCTATCTATCTATACTTATCTATCTATCTATCTATCTATCTATCTATCTATCTATCTATCTATCTATCTATCTATCTATCTATCTATCTGTCTGTCTGTCTGTCTGTCTGTATCTATCTATCTGTCTGTCTGTCTGTCTGTCTGTCTGTCTGTCTGTCTGTCTGTCTGTCTGTCCTCATATCTATCTATCTATCTATCTATCTATCTATCTATCTATCTATCTATCTATCTATCTATCTATCTATCTATCTATCTATCTATCTGTCTGTCTGTCTGTCTGTCTGTCTGTCTGTCTGTCTGTCTGTCTGTCTGTCTGTCTGTCTGTCTGTCCTCATCTATCTATCTATCTATCTATCTATCTATCTATCTATCTATCTATCTATCTATCTATCTATCTATCTATCTATCTATTAACATCAAGAACAGAACAATAATCCAAGTCAAATCAAGAATTTTGGTCTTTGGCTGTAAGCAGCATAATAACGAGTGTCTGCAGGAGCATGGTTAAGGTTTCTTGCAAGTTTGGGGCTGCGATTATTATTATGCAAATGCAGTTGGAAATTAGTTCAGGATTAATACAGAAATAAAGGCAGATACTTACCCATCATGCAGCACCATCATGGAGGCATCTGATTAGCTCCAGATTTATTCTGCAGAAGGACAATGACCCCAAACATACAGCTAATATCATTAAGATCTATTTTTAGTGTAGAGAAGAACATGAAGTCCTGGAAGGAACAGTTTTGGCCTCCAAAGAGTTCTAATCTTAATGTTATTGAGTCTGTCAGGGATTACATGAAGAGTTAGAAGCAGCCTACGTCCATAGAAGATCTGTGAACACCTACTTATGGTAGTCTCTCAATTCTTGTGAGGACCATCAACTGATAAATGTGGGTTTCTTACGAGGGAAATATCAAGGTCCGTGATGTCGGAGTGACGTGGGGCCGCCTTCCCGTGGGCTCACCACCTGCAGGAGGGACCGTAAGGGACGGTGCTGTGAGGATTGGGCAGCAGTCGAAGGCGGGGGCCTGCTTAGACTGCTGCCCCCGCGACCCGGATTACGGATAAGCGGGAAAAAATGAATGAATGAATGAATGAATGTTATGTCTACAACAACTATACTTATTCTCAGCAACCAATAGTTTTTTTCATTGGGACCAGCCAAATGTCCTCTCCAGTTCGAAACAGCCATTTTTATTCAATGTCAGCACGAGGACAGAATCTTTGAGTTTGTGGAGACATTTGGTTTATTCTCAGGAGGCTAAAAGTCTCAAATATCAACATTTATTTTGGATTTTTTTATTTTTTTTTGGAGTAGTATTGCATATTTTTTTTATTTCAATTATTTCAACAAGACAAAATTGTCTCAATATGCAAGGACTATATGAAATTTTCACTGATAGTGGCACAAAATCATTGGTTGGCAAAATATTTCTCGACCCAGCACCCAGAACAAAAGTTTATAGACACCTCACCGTGAGATTTGAATGTGGTATTTGAACATCCCATTCCACATTTCCCACTCTTCTGAGAAGATGTTCCACTAGATCTTGGAGTGTACTTGTGGAGACTTGTGCTCATTAAGCCACAAGAGTGGGTTTTATTTGATCCTTAATAGGATTATTAAACTCTATAAGCAGGCCACTCAAGATCTTCTACTCCAACCCATGTGAAGCATATCTTCATGCACAGGTTTGAGGGGTCCTAGTTCAAAAGAAGGGGAAATTTCTTGTAATCCAAAGACAATTGTGTGCCTCCACCTTTGTGGAAACAGTTTGGGGAAGAACCATGTATGACTTGAGAAATCAAGTATCTCTATATTTTGGTCCACATAGTGTATATCTGGATTTTCTACAAACCCCTGATGAAAGTCACAGCTGCACTGAGAATTATGAGAATTTATCGAGTATATGTTGAAGTACGTAGATGTTCTTGTGAGTGGAAAAGGTCAGAAGAAATCTGTTCGACACTAAAATAACATTTTGTGTAGTAAGATATATTAAATCAACCTTCATAATTTTTCACAATGATATAAAATTTCAAAGAGAACTAGAATTTCCAAAGTAAATAAAAAAAAACATTTTCACATTTAATTCATGTAATAAATAAAGATGTTTAAAAAAATTTGACTTTAAATGCAATTCGTTACTGTACTTAAGTAGCTTTTTTTTTGCGCATATGTACTTTGCTGAAGTTTTTTAAATTGTGGAGACTTGAACTTCACTACATTTCAAATATCTAAAACTACATCATGCGAAATCCGTCATCCCTTTTTATTTGTTATATTTCTTACGTTTAATAAAAACTGAACTGATCAAACATGCAGCGATCCACCAATCAGGGTCGAGCACGCGCTCTGTTTTGAACTTGTTTTGATTGGCGCTTGGTGGTATCTACATAATCACCAACATACACTTCAGTGCAACAGCCATCAGAACATTTAAAGGGGAATAAATAATGGAAGAAACTCCTGAATCCAAAGTGCCACAACACCCTTGGTTTATTTGCGCGGATTTATTTTGCTTTCATGGTCATTTTAATCGAGATCGATCAGATTTTTTTGCTAATTAATATCCTTTTATTAATATTAGACTTAATTGAACATTCAACTGTAAAGCCTCTCATGCTAATACTGTCATATCTGGTAAATTTTTTTGTTGAACAATCTAATTTTTTGTTAAAAGCAATGTCTTTTTAACACGTTTTGATCAACAGAAAGTAAATAGTATCATATCAGGGTTTGGATACAGTGTATCCCTAATGTAGAAATGGGAAGGGAGATGAAGGGCTGGACATGTTCTGATCAGTGATGGCCTAAAGAAAAAAATTCACAATCCAAAGTTATATCATCTGGAAGAATGAACTGAACATGTATCTGCCATTTAATCAAATGAAAGGGTTAATTCACCCCAAAATTGAAGAAAATTGTCACTCCATTTTGTTCCAAAACTCTAAGAAAATGTTTGTCTATTGAACACAAATGAAGAAATTTGAGATGAAATAGCAGCGCTTTCTGTCCCTCCATAGAGAGTCTACACAGCTGGCACGTTCAAGGCCTAGAAAGTTTGTAAAGTTACATAAAGTTAGCTTTTATGACTCCAATGCGAGCGCTTTGTTTGCTCAAAGAACAAACAAACAAAACGTACCACTTTGTTCACAAATTTGCAATACATGCATCATGGTGCTCTTGTCAACGTGGCTTGGATATTAACAATTTGACAAAACTGCCTGATGGCTTACGTGCCGTTTCTGGAGCGTTTTTTTTTTTTACAGGGTTGCCCTCCTCTTTTCGCAGCTAACATCCTGAACCATCTACAGAAGTACCAGCGCCATTTGGATCCCACTTCATGTGTAGTTTGGACAATGGACATCTTTGAGCATTTAAAGGCTCTGGCATGGAGAAGATGGTGTTGAATTTATGATGATCGCAAATGTTGAGCTATTTTATGAATTGCTCAGTAGCTCCTGGTTCCATAATCTTAAATGACTGTATAAGACCGTAGAAAGAACATCAGTCATAATTACACATTCCAGTGCTTATGTTAGTTTTCACTCTCCAGTGTTCTGTATTGTTTAAAGATGATAAGCACACCCTTGATGTCACATAAATGAGGATGGGTTTCCTTTTTGAGTCTGGTTCCTCTCAAGGTTTCTTTCTCATAGCATCTAAGGGAGTTTTTCCTTGCCACAGTCTCCATGGCTGCTCATCAGGGGTAAATACACATCGTTCACCTTCACTCTTAAATTTTGTAAAGCTGCTTTGAGACAATGTCTGTTGTGAAAAGCGCAATAGAACTTAACTTGACTTGACTTGTCCATGGTAGAGGATTTTATCCCCATTTCCACAACTGGGCAACAATGGGGGTTACAGGCCTTGTTCAAGGGCCCAAGAATGGCAGCATGGTATGCCCAGGACTTAAACCCACAACCCCTGGATCCAAAATCCAATGCCTAAACCATTAGTTTTATTCCTCCCCTTGTCCTGAATTTTACCTTATAATATATTAGTGCATAATACAGACTTTGATACCATTGTAGTGTTTTGACTTAATATATATATATATATATATATATATATATATATATATATATATATATATATATATATATATATATATATATATATATATATATATATTAATACGACAGGATATTATATAGCTACAAGAACAAGATTACAGTGAAAATTGTTTTACTCCAAACCTTGCTACATACAGATGGCACATCTGTATGTATATATATGGATATTTTAGTATATAGAGAGAATGAAGGGTTCTACAAACTCTGTATGGACCAACATTTGATCCAAAGATTCATATGTTTTTTCCCCACATTGAGTCCCCATTTGCTCTTATAATAACCTTCACTCTTCTGGGAAGATGTTCCAGATGTTCCAAAAGTGTTCGGTAGGGTTGAGGTCAGCGCTCTATAGCAGCCCAATTAAGATCTTTTACTCCAACCCATGTAAAGCATATCTTCATGGAGCTCTCTTTGTGCACAGGGACATTGTCATGCTGGAACAATTTTGAGTTTCCTAGTTCAAGTGAAGGGAAGATTTAATACAACCGCTTCCACAGATTTCCTATATAACTGTTTGCTTCTAAGTTTGTGCTAATAGTTTGAAGAATCAATTCGATGTTCTAGATGTATTTTATTTCCCTTTCAAGATTACCTATCTCTTTATCTAGGCTTTGTGGAGCTTTCTAGGAGCTTTTGGAGCTTAATCTACTTTGTTTCACCACAAAGTGGCGCCATTTTCATAAATTCTCTAGCAGGTCTGCTGCTTTTTGCGGTCTTTGAGATGCATAATGTACAATACTATACAGAAACTATTGAGAACCTTTGGGAAGCATTAGAAAGACTAGAACCTTACAATCAGTGTATATAATATTTACTCACATGTATGTACCTTCATCATAAGGTTGTGATAAAGAAAAAACTTTTTTCCATTTTCAATTCCATATTGCTATAAAACACCTACATTATATTTGCAACGAAAAAATATATATAGAATATATTGAAAAAAGCAGATGTTGTAGATCATGGAAAAAACACAAAATCAATAATTCAATTCATCAATTCAATTCAATTCAATCTTATTTGTCCCACACATTGAACATTGAACATTATCCTAAAGCAGCTTTGAAATAAATGCACAACAAATATAAAGCAGTCCCTGTGTTTATCCCTAATGAGTAAGCCAGTGGCAACAACAGCAAGGAAAAACCCAGTGAGATGTAATGAGGAAGAAGAAACCTGGAGAGGAACCTATCTTCACCGCATCAATACAGGTTTTGGGATGCAGGTTCCTTCACTTAAACTAGCAGACCCAAACCTCTTGCAGCATGACAATGCTCCTGTGCACAAACCCAGCAACATGAAGATATGCTTTAAATGGGTTGGAGTTGAAGATCTTAAGTGGCCTTCTTTAGAGATCTAGACCACATTTAACACCTTTGGGATGAATTGGAACGCTGACTGCACCCCAGACCTTCTCACTTGGCCTACATCAGCACTTGACTTTACTAATGCCTTGTGGCTGAATCTGAAAGCACACTTTAAAAACTAGTGGAACATCTGTGGAAAAGTGAAGGTTATTTTAATAGCAATTGGGGACTAAATGTGTTAAAAAAACACATACAAATTTTATACATGTAAGCTGATCTGGCAACCTCATTAGATATTCTGTCAACTGATCTTCTCAAGAGGCTGGGGCAGCATGAAACATACAGAAAAATCAAGGTACAGAAATGTACCTAAAACAGTAGAAATGCTTTGTCGCCCCAGCTGTTTTCTATCAGGGTACAGTAATGTACCTCTGAACATCGGTACATTTTTGTACCCTCAAATATTTAATGCAATAATACGGAATGAAATCACCCCTATGCAAGTGTACTTTTTCACTCAGAATTACATTTTGCAGAACAAATCAGTTCAGCAGAACATTAGTGAAATGAAAAATAACAGGATGTAATTTTAAACCATGCCAGGATACAAAGGTACATTTCCATCACTAGTGGTGCATAGATGTTCTTTTAGAGCTACAAACAAGAACTTACCTGCCCCGAAGATCTCTATTAGTTCTTGTTGCACTTCCTATTTTTGATCACTGGGTGCAGTGGTTAAACACCTTAATCTTATACTTATATATATAAGTATAAGTATAAGATTAAGGTGTTTAATAAAGTATAAAGTATGTGGTGGGGTTCTGGACCACGTTCTGCACATGATTTACTTGAAAAGATCTATTCATATTTTTTAAATAAATAATTGATAATTTTAATACATTTCTTGATGAAATATGTTAAAATGTGTAAAATTGTATTAATTAATATATATTTCCTTGATTAAATATATTAAAATTATTCATATTTTTTTTTATTAATAATAAATAATTTTAATATATTTAATCAAGGAATCCGTCTTAATAAAATGCAGTCCATATTCTTGGTGCTGAAGCTGCCAGGCGCGCTCACTGCTTGATCCGGGGACGCGCACAGCGTCACCTGCTGCTGCGCGGTTTCCCGGCGCAGCCAGTCGGTCGTCTGTGCGCGTCCTCGTGAAAGAGTGTATTCCGAGGTGTTCATTATCTCGATCATTCTGATATTTTTAAACCCTTAACATGGATTGTTCCGAAGAGCTGCAGTCACTTTCGGATGAAACTGGCACTCCGGTGGAGTTGAAGAAGGGAATGTCAATCTTTTTAGACGTGAGTAGCTGCATCTTAATATTTATGTGATGAATAGAGAAGTGATGGCACCCTGGGTGGTTAGGGTCAATGCTGGCATTTATATTATTTATAGCAGAAAAACTATTATTTATTGAAAAATATAAGAGGAATAAATACATTAGTGAATGCAAATATTTATTTTATTATGGACTTTCCTCAAAGGGTCGAATAAATTCATAATTATATTTCAGAATAAATAAATTAATGAGTATATGAAAAAATTAATAAATAAGCAACATTTCATTATTATTTTTTTTTTTATTCAGTTTTTTTGGGCAATATGATTTTTTTAAAGCCAAAGAATGAATATTTGACCAATTTGCCTTATTTTAAACATTATACAAGATGTTTTCATGCCCATGACATTTATTCTCAGCAGGCGTAACACTTCATGTGAGATTTGTAATATTTTTTTTTTGCACGCCACTCTCATCTTTTATTTGCTTCCATCTCTTATGTAAGAAATTGATAAACAGCTGGACAAAAAAAAAAAAAAAGCAATCGATTTACATGTGCATTTAGGCATTTGGTAGACACTCTCATCCGGATGACGGCTTACAAAAGTGAGCTGAAGATCTTTATCAGTAAAATTTGTCCTCAGGTCTTCGATCAGATTTGTGGTTAAAATGCAGTTAGGATGACACCGAGCACCTTTAAAGAATGAATTAAGCTCCTCCTACATATATTTATTGAAACACGACTTTTTCACAGCATATATGATTTCCCAAACTGTTATGACATAGTCGGAGGCACACAATTGTACAAGACATCTAGAAGACCCAAACCCCTGTAGCTCAATGCATCCAGAGTTTACATCATTTGGTGTGAAAGATGTTAAGTGGTCTGACATAGTGCTCTACAGCCCTTTTGACCACCTTTGAGATGAACTGGAATGCTGTGTGCACCCAGGCCTCCTCACCTCACTTATGAGCAAAACAGCACACTCCAAAATCCAGTGGAGCATCTTCCCAGAAGAGTAGAGGTGATTAAAGGAGCAATAGGGACTAAATGTGGAATGAGATGTGTAGATTTCAGATACTTTATGATCAAGTCTCCAAATACTTTCTATCTATCTATCTATCTATCTATCTATCTATCTATCTATCTATCTATCTATCTATCTATCTATCTATCTATCTATCTATCTATCTATCTATCTATCTATCTATCTATCTATCTATCAAAATTTACTTAAAAAATATTATAAAATGTAAAAATAAACAAATAAATAAAAAATAAATGTTTTTTTTTCTTTCTTTTTTTATATTTAGGTCCAAATATCTTTTGGATGATCTGCATTCATTTATTTTACATATTCAATTCAGAAATGTTCATTTTATTTCCTCAGAACACACTAATTATTTCATATAAAACATTCATCCAAATACTGATTTCTCAGCTTTTTAGCTTCTTCCTCATTTTTAACAACTGGAAAAAACACAAAATATCTACAAAAAACAAAAAACAAAAAAAAAGCAACAATTAAAACTCTTGTTTAATCCCCACTCACACAGAGATCACCAGCTGGGGGAGATATACGGATCTAAACAGAAGCATTTTTCTTCTTCAGAAAGCTGGCATAATTAAAGCTGTAGACAAATGTCAGAGTTAAATTGTTTGAGAATGAAATGACACTACAGCTACCAAAACCTGACCCCATTCTGCTTTCCGTTTTTTTTTTTTTTATCTATCCTGATACCCTACTTCTGAATGGAGGACTTATCAATTGGAGCCAGTTTTTGCTGCTAATGCCGGCTCTACATGAACAGTCTAAAGAAACATGAGATTACTGTGGGTGGTAAACAGGGGCTATGAAAATAGCTTTGGATGGCAATTAATACCGTTTTGAATTCAAGTCTCTATGAGTTCTCTTATTTGAGTCTGTTCCTCTCTTGGTATCTTCCTCATGAAGTCTCAGGGAGAATTTCTTCTACAATCATCTCATTGGGAATAAATTCATAAATGAATCTTGAATTGGTAAATCTGTAAAACTAGTTTAGGACAATGTCCATGGTTAAAAGTGCTATCCAAATCAAGTGCATAATAAACTTTAAAGAACATAAACAAATTTCATGAACAGAAATAAATGTCTGCCAATCTTGCTGAAACAAGTGTGGAGAAATTATTAGCCCTGAGCATCAGCAGGTTTTTGCCAAGATCACAGCTTACGAATGATTTTTTTTTTAAGTGAATATAAATGGTTTACCTTTAACTACAATGGCATATGCCATCTTCTGGTTCTTTTGTTCTGGGAAATATAGCTAAATTGTCATTATATTTGGGCTAGACCATGTACTAAAATATTTATTTTTTTTACATTTAATTTTTTTTTGCTTGCAAATGCATAGCCCAAGGAAGAGATTAGTAATATCGTGTCCCTATCTGAAAGTACATTATGGATACATTTTTCAAAATATTCAGTACTGTTGTTGGCTTTTATACTGAAAAATCACAAACATAATGTTTTCTTGCTTGAACATACAGTAAACCTGTAATGTAAATTTATCACATACAGGTACAGTGCCTGCCAAAAGAATCAGCTAGTCTTTTATAATTTTTGAGACACATGCTAGTTCCTTATGTTTCTATGTAACAAGAGTAAGAAAAAATAAAATAACAATAACTTAGGCAAATTGAACAGTAAATAAATTAAAGAAAGTGGACAGATGAGTCCAAATTTTTCTTTTTCTTTGGCTTCTGAATGAGAACAGTAAAGAAGATGATAGCAGACCGCCTCACCCTCAGAGTCAAACATTAAAGTGGCAGCTTAATGGTTTGGGGTTGTTTTCGAGCAGGAAAGGTTGAAAACTTCAGGTGAAAGAAACCATGGCATCAATTCCGTACTTCAACACCATGCAATTCCATCTGGACTGCGGCTCATTATAACCGACTTCACTATACAAGACAATGAGCAGAAGCGTACTTCCGAGCTCTGTAAGCATTATTTAGAGAGCAAACAATCTTCTGGAGTGTTATTTATCATGGAATAGCCTGCCCAGTCACCACACCAAAATCTCTAGAAAACTCTAATTACTGAAGAACACCTTTAGCAAGTTTTAAAAGAGGTATGGCAAAGTATTTCAGCTGAATGTTTGGAGAACTGTCCAGGTGCTGAAAGTGTGTAATGCTGTTGTTCATGCTAAAGGAGGATTTTTCAGTGGAAATTCTGGTCAAATCATGGTTTGTTGTATAGTAACAAAAGAAATGTGCACGTGTCTCTTAAAAACCATAATAGATTTCCACTGTCCACATAGTAAGATAAAGCAATAATTAAAAAAAAGAGAAAATATAGATGTAAATGTATAGTCTATTATCCAAGCTGACACAAAATAAGCTCTAACCCTCTCCTGCAAATGATACAAAAGTTCTCTCAACAAAAAATGGAAAGCACTAATGTTGAGTTGAAGCAGTGGCCTGAAAAAAATTAGAGATAATTTTTTTCTTCTCTTAGAAAACAACTAAATGTAGCACACTTTTGGCATTCTGACAACGATATAGACTATAGTATGAATAATAAATGTGTGAGTACTCTCACTGCGAAATAAAACTCTAATTATTAGAGTCGTACCGAGCTGTGAGAACCACACGTTCTTCTGAATCTGTGCACCTCCTAACTTTCCCTTATTAACGCCAGACACTGAAAACCCAGGAGCATCCTGGCACAAAGTGAGCATCGCATCACATCGCCCTAATCACAGATACTTATTTTACCACACTGGGGCTTTGGATGTAACAAGGCCTAATTGTGTCTCAATTTTCCCTTTTCTTTCCCCAGAATGAATACATTTTACTGTGAATTTCTGCTCTCTTACCATGTCATATGCTCCTTTTCAGATCCTGAGAAGAGCAGATAAAAATGGTGAGACTTAAGTCTTTTTTTTCCCCCCAGTCTTCCCAGAACTCTGAAATGTTCCTGTGTCACTGTATGACATTTTCCTATTACGTGTCCACCAAACTGTGTGTGTATGTAAATGTGTGTGTGAATGTGTGTATGTGAATGCGATGCATGCGGATTGACTGCCTCCAATTAACACTGTCCTCTTTCAGTGCTGTTACACGGTTGCCATGGAAACACTCCAGACCCTCCACACCGCATTTAATATCAGTCAATATTTCAGACGGAGAATTTGGCAAGAAACGAATGCCATTGTGTTCTGAACAATCTCACCGATCGCTTAAATGTCGCCGTCCACGACTGGTGGCGATTTTGAGGGATAAGAGAAAGATTTTTATCACGTTGAAACGAATACAGTTTGACAGGACAGAAAGGTGAACCAGCATGGAGATGGTGAGATGGTTTTGCGAGGAGATGCTTATTTGGAAATTTTGCAAGGACTCTCCAGAGTAAGGGCTCTGTAAAAGTCTTTGTCTCATTTTACTGAGCACTCAAGGTCTCAAGGGCCCAGCAGTGGCAGCTTGCTTTTCCTGGGATTTGAACTCACAACCTTCTGGTTAGAAGTCCAACATCCTAACCGCTGCGCTACCACCTACCTGTAACAATAAATTTACAAGAAGTTTCTTGTAAGTTAACAAGTAAGTACTTTATTTATCTACATATACACACTATCACTTTCAAAACAGTCCCCTTGCACAGCAATACAGCCTCCCAGTGTTCTTACCACATCTGGAATGTGTCCTGGAAGTCTTCTTTTCAAAACGTGTCAAGCGACTTCTGGACCTCCGCAATGGTGTGAAAACAATGACCTTTGACCTGAATCTTCATCTTCAGGAAGAGGGTGAAGTCCGCAGTAGACAAATCTAGCGATAAGGGTGGGAGCGAAATTGAGTTGTTGTTTCCGGCGAGAAACTCGTGTGAAGAGAGTTCAGTGACAGAACAGCACCAGCTGAACAGCTCCCGATGTACACAGGACGATGTCTTTTGGCACACTGACTTATGAAGGTCGGTGCTCCCCGTGACTGTGCGTGCAGCCTTGTGCTGCCATCTGTTTGCAGGTTACAAAACTAGTCTCAAAACCTTTTTGATATTGCATGGTGTCGCAAAATATTTGAGATGTTGGAGTTCGGATCAGAAGAGTTCAAATCCGACCACCACTAAGCTGCAACTGATGGGCCCTTAAGCAAGGCCCTTAAACCTCAACTGCTCAGTTGTATGAATGAGATACATAAATAAGCTCTGAGTAGGGGGCATGTATGAAAACATTATAGGGAGAGAAATCATGTGCAAGGGATAAAGGAGAATAGAGACTCTTATTTTTGGACAAACTATGGCTGGATGAATAATTAATGCCCACTTTACTAATTACCCACTAAAGCTAGTAATCACACTATTAATAACTGGGTGTGTTTTTCCTCAAAACATTTGAAGTTAAAGCCTGTGTATTACATGTCCTGCAGGATAACACGCCGATGACTTCCCAGTCCTTTAATTTAAAGTGCTCCGCCTCCTGTCTTGCTCTCCACCGCTCGTCTTTGACATCCTTTTGTCCATTTCTTTTTTTTTTTTTTAATGAGTGGTTATGGTCCATATAAGCCTGTTGCGAATTCTATTTTTAAGCGCATGCTTCCATGACTCACCGCTGGCCTTATGTTATGTCACCATTCGCAGACGTATCTCGAGACACCGAGTCAACACAAACCTCATGCTGTTGCTTTTCATTAAAACAAGACATCTTTGTGTACTAATGTACTAATGACTAAATAAAATGCACGTTTTTAACTCTTTATAAAACAGATGGCATGTTCAGATGTTTGAATACAGTGTTTATTGGTTTTAGATGATGGGAAGCTGTCTTTTGAAGAGTTTAAGGCTTATTTCTCAGACGGAGTTCTGTCAGGAGATGAACTAAAGGAGCTTTTCCACAAGATTGATACGCATAATACAGAGTAAGTATAAATATATAAATAAATAAATAAATAAATAAATAAATAAATAAATAAATAAATAAATAAATAAATATATATATATATATATATATATACATATTTCAAGCTCTGTTGTCAGCCTCCTGTCTTCTAGCAAATGTCATAAACAGAGACACTTCTATGAATAATATTCACAGTCTATGAGGGCATTCGCTCTGAAACACCATGGACTTGCTCCGAGACATGGTCACGTTATCATCTCTGATTGTTTCTGTCTGTGCGTATGCATGGGGTTTAACTCGAAGCTAGGAAGAAAAAATATTGCCATTTGTGTCAAACGGCAATGTCTTCAGCACAACAAAAAAAGGTCAAAGGGTCTTTGGCTTTAAATTCCTTTAAATTAGCTAAAAAGCTAACACTTTTTTAAAATTAAGTTTCAGTTCATAATTCAGTTCAGAAAATGGAAAAGGAAATAAAGAGATTGTTTTCTAGTAACCTGAGTCTGCATTGTGCACGTATCAGAATTCGAAACGACGACGCCAGCATTGGATCACTGTCTTCGCTTATGCTTGTTAATATATGTTGATCTGGCTTACAAACCCCATGCGATTGAAATTCTCATCATTGAAAACGTCATGGTTTCCATAGCAGCATCTCCCCAGACTGATTTGCAGGTACTTTGTAGCAGGGGTTAGATGGGAAAAGAGCCTCATCACAAATGCGGTAGGAAGATTTTTTTTTGACGTGGTACAAAATAAAAAGAAATCAATAAAAACATAAAGGTGCACATTTAAAAAGATATATAGTACTACATGAGGTGAGGAATGAAAGAAATTGCTTAATGGAAAAAAAAATCGAACAAAATTAA
Source organism: Silurus aristotelis (assembly GCF_946808225.1). Lineage (NCBI taxonomy): Eukaryota > Metazoa > Chordata > Actinopteri > Siluriformes > Siluridae > Silurus > Silurus aristotelis. The sequence continues at coordinate 11,686,805 of NC_139579.1, forward strand.
TCCATACCATTTTCTTTGGTAAATTCTTGGTCCCGAGTCACCACTTGAGACCCCACGAAAGTGGGTGCAAGTGCAGATAAGAGCAGGCACATGATGTACATAGTCCAGAGGGGGCAAATCCAGAAAAAAAAACAAAGGGCAAATAGCCCAGCAACAGGAAATCCGAAACATGATTTAAACAGATTGGTACGTTTAAGTTACTGAGAGCAATAATTTGCAGAAGATATTGTGTATATGACATCTGTGAGTTGACATCTGTGTCAGCCATATTGGGAGGCCATGGTGGATGCTGGGACCTGACAATTATTAAAATATGACTCCAGTAAAAGTAAAAATTGTCACGAGATTCTTTACTTAATCAACTCAGTTGATGCGAAAAGACTCGAATGTGACTCTCAGCACACTGATATATTAATAGAATGATATTAGAGTCAAACACTAATTGATATCAACTACAATGATCATGAGCTCAACTACTTCCAAAAAAATTAGCAAAAAAGGCCAAGGTTGTGGCAAGTTCGAGTCAGGAGTTTTTTTCATCATTTACTCCTCTCTAAATGTTCTGCTTGCTGTTGAAGTGACGTTGTATGTTGGTGATCAGTAGATACACCAAGCGTCAATCAAAACAGAGAGCTCGCTCGACCCTGGCGGCTCGTCTTTAAATTGTAGTGAAGTTAAAGTAAAAGTCTCTCTGAATGGAAATACTTCAATACAGTACAGATGCTACTTAAGTACAGTAATAAAATTTGTTTACTTCGTTACTGTCCATCACCACCTGACAGCCACAGTGAACCCTGGACATACAATATATACAACCAGTCCACCCACTGTCCTGTTTTTGGAAGGCAGGAGGCAACCAGAGAACGCAGGAAGGAAAAACATGCGGGATTCTGCATTGACAGCAAAAGTAGTGTATTCTTCGATTCTTTCATGCTGTTGTATAGAATATAACAGAATGACAGTAGAATCCCAAAGGATTCTTGACCTAAACTCGAGCTCAGGATTAAAACCGGATCCCAGGTAAAGCAGCAGGTTGTGTTTTTACCTCACAGCTTCAGTGTGGTCAAATGATCAATTGTTTTCTATGGGAAATAATCAGATTTTTTTTTTCAGCAACGTGGACACAGAAGAACTATGCGGTAAGCATATGACCAGTATTTCTAACACGGTATTATAACTTGAGCTAAAGATTTCAGCAGATTTTTACATATCGTCTTGTCTTGTTCTTAGAATACTTCTCTCAGCATCTTGGAGAATATGAAAATGTCCTGGGCGCTTTAGAAGACCTGAACGTCTCTATATTGAAGGCTATGGACAAAACCAAAAAAGTAGGTGATTATCTGTATTTTTTTCCACCCATCACTTGTCCACGCTATATGGATGAACGTTTGTGGAGACCCAAACATCCCATTCCATCATTAAGTCCCATTTTTGTCTTATATTTACCTAACACTTCTGAGAAGATTTTTCAGCTTTCTGGTAACAGTTTGAGGAAGAAACACATGTCTGGAAAATCAGGTGTCCCAATACTTTTTGTCTATATAGTGTGTGCTCAAGTTTTGCAATTTTCTAGTATTAATAAGAAGTTTGCATCCTGTAACAGAGGCTTTATAATTTTACTGTCACGGTCCCTGGATTTTACAAAGACTCCTGTAATTTGACAACACGTCAAACCCTGTATGCTGTTTGAAAGATTCTTCTTCATAATCCTGTGGATATTATTTATATCTTCTGCACCACTTGTTTTTCTACAAAACAACACATCTGTATTGATGCTGGATCATTTTTAGGATAAAACGAACAACATAGAAAGCGAGGAACGAAAACCTGGAACCCAAATTGTCGCAATTCAAGACTATTTCGAGCGCTTTTGGTTATAAATGCCATCGTTTTCTTTGAATGTTCTAAATGGTTCAATTCAATTCAATTTTCAATACCACAAAATCAACTTCACAGAAATATCATATAGTAAGAAAGTAAAATTTGAATTCATACTAGTTTATATACATTTATCCCGAATGATTATTCCAGTGGTGATGGTGGTGAGGAAAACCTCCCTGAGATGATATGAAGAAGAAACATTGAAAGGAACCAGATTTCAATTAGAACCCATTGTAATTTGGATCAGACAGATCAGAAATAATGATTATAAAGCACCAAATTTCATAACTGTGTCCTAAATGGTCAAAGAGCATAACTGTGTAACCGGAAAATTCATTATAGTTTTATCAACTGTATTATTGAAATCCAAAGCAATCTGCATGTTTTCTTTAACGGTCAGACAGGCAGCATTGGTACAAAAAAATAATAATAAAAAAAAAAAAAATAATAATAATAATAATATTAATAATAATAATAATAATAATAATAATAATAATAATAATAATAATAATAATAATAATAATAACACTGATATTAAATAATTCAAAAAGCAATTGAAGACATTTGTAACACTTTTTTTATTTTGAATAAAAAATAATATTTATATATATTTCTTTTCTGTTTTTATTTACTTTTTCTCTATATAATTTCTGGAATAATAATTAAATAATAATACTTATATATTAAATATAAAAACAATACATTATTATTTACATTAGTATTTTTTATATTATCAAAGTGATATTTAAATATTAGTTTGCATAAATAATAATAATAATAATAATAATAATAATAATAATAATAATAATAATAATAAAAGCAATAACAGCATTAATAATAATAATAATAATAATAATAATAATAATAATAATAATAATAATAATAATAATAATGGAATGGGAAACCCTCTGGGAATACGCGGTGCTGTAAATTTAATAATAATAATAATAATAATAATAATAATAATAATAATAATAATAATAATAATAATAATTATTATTATTTGCAAGACTTTAATTTTAACTATAGACTTCAAAATGCTTCTTTGCCTGTTGTTGTTGTTGTTGTTGTTGATGCTGTCAGTATTTTCTCTCTGACAATTTATTCCATAGCTCTGGAAGAGACAATGTAGATGATCATTGAAATATTGCAGAACACTCTAGGCTTTCCTTGTGAATGGTATATTGAGAATGAAGCTTTCTAAGACTATAAAAAAAACTTTAAAAAAGCCAGCAGCTTGATACTGTCACACATTCTTCTCTGTTCCAACACACACACACATGACAGAAGCTCTGCGAATCTACTGGAGTCATGGCAGCATGAATTCCTTGTCCCTTCTCATAACATGATTCTTATATCATTTTGGAATCCACCTGCACCTATTTTATTCAGGATTATCTTTAGTGCCTTCAAGGTCAGAACGATTGACTTGAAATGTGCAGAACATTTGGTATTCTGAACATTAAGACAAAGGTGTGAGAGCATATGGTGGCGTAATTATGCAGTGCAACCTACCAGCAATTGGCGCCTCTAATTGGACAATTTGCAGTGTAGGGGAAATAAACTCGCCTCCTTTGAATTCCCTTCGGAAATGTTCTGGGTTTACAGGCAGTCTTCAAAGACGTTATTATAATGTACGGAAATAGCACAGCTGTGTCAGCGGGTCACTGCAAACATCAGTCCACAGCACTGATTGGCCAATAAGCAAACATTCGGTCGAATGATCCTCTCCCTTTTCCTTTCTTGACATGTATTTGCATGTTCTTCTGTGCATCTTCATTACCAAAACCGTCCTTAGCCAATCGAGTAGTTCCGAGCAGTACTCTGGGATACTATAATCATCTTAAAGACACTTCCTTCAATTACGGCCCAAGATAACAGGATTCCCAAAGGTTCCTCTGGCAAAACCAACCTGACATTTTATTGTGGCTCAAAGTTTATGCGTTAGAAGCAGGAAAAATGGGCGAGCGTAAGGATTTAAGCGAGTTTGACAAATTGTGATGTCTAGACGTCTGGGTCAGAGCATCTCCAAAATTGCAGCTCTTTTGGGGTGTTCCTGGTCTGCAGTGGTCAGTATCTATCAAAAGTGCTCCAAGGAAGGAACAGCAGTGAACCGGTGACAGGGTCGTGGGCGGTCAAAGGCTCAATCATGCACGTGGGGAGCAAAGGCTGGTCCGTGTGGTCCGGTCTAACAGACGAGCTCCTGTAGTTTAAACTGCTGAAGAAGTCCATGCTGTTGCAGGTGGTCATAATGCTATGTCTGATCGGTGTATACCCTTTTAAACATGGATGATCTGTATCTTAATATCTTAAGCATATAGATTACAAGTAGTTTTATTTGCTGCCAGGAAGAATTTACATAGTACATTTAAATACAGTAGATAAAAAAACTGCTATATGTTTTTTTCAAACATTCTTTGGATAATTTTGGGCTTTTTAGCTTTATGTATGTATTTTTTTAGGTGTTTTTTTAACATTCCATTCAACATTTAGTCCACGTTTGCTGTTACAATAACCTTCAATCTTCTGGCAAGATGTTTCACAAGCCCTTGCTCAAGGTCCCAACAGTGGCAGCTTGGTGGTGCTGGGATTTAAACTCATGAGCTTTTGTTTAGAATTCAAACATCTTAACCACTGAGCTAACTCCTTCCTGATGTAGGGTTGTAGCTCTATAGCAGGAGATCTAAAGCATTTAAAGAATATCTTCATGAAGCCGGTTTTGTGCACAGGGGCATTGGAACAGGTTTGAATTCAAGTGAAGGATAAATTTCATGGCAAAAACATCCTGTAAAATTGTGTACCTCAACTTTGTGGTATGAGTTTGGGGAAGAACCACATATGTCTGAAAAAATTGTGTCCCAGTACTTTTGCTCCTACCATGGTATCGTCGTTTTTCACCCCAGAGGGAAAGACTCATAGAATCACCCTAACAAGGGCAACTAAATACTAATAGGTAGACTTTTTGTACTTTTCCGTGAAAAACCGCTGCAAAGCATGGAGGGTCGAGGCAATCAGGGTTTGAAAGAATTTTTTTTTTTTCATGAATAAGAATTAATGTTGTAGAATAGAACAACAAAAAAAAAACAGAACAAAAACATGATTGCGAGACTTGGAATAACAGCATGACGCAACCTAAGTGTAAACACGAATGTTGTGTTTAACCGGATAAGCAATTAGTAAAAAATCCTAAAAAAAAAAAAAAAAGCAGCAAATACGAGATATCAGAATGCTTGGTTTCACACTCCAGTGACATGTTTGCGATGTGCCGTGAAAATCTAGTTAAGAGAACGAAAAAGAACGACTTCGAACCACAAGCAATATCCGGAATTCAATTATATCCAGAGGTACAGGAATTACAGACTGTTCAGGATTCTTGGGAAAACATGCTGCTCAATAGACAAAACCGCTTGAGGGAGAAAATAAATCAGTTATGTCCTAATATGAGGTGTTTATGATGAAAAATGGGATTTTCATTGCCCCCTAGATAAGTCATAGCTCACATTATGTGTTGATAAAAAAAACGGGTTTTTTTGTCTCTTGTGAACGTGTATCGGGACGTCATGGGGATGTTTTTTCCCGTCGGTAAGCACAAGTTATTACTGGAGATCATTACGATGGTGTGTTGATTGAGTTCCGGCTCCGGAGGGTAGGGGGGAAAAAGATAGACAACAGCAATATTGCAGAAGGTGTTAGCGCAAACTAGCCATCACACATCAGGATAGTCAGAATCGATTGTTACTTGTGAAGTGAAGAATAATTCACAGAAATATAAGCATAGGTGAAAAATAAAACTCGTATTCACCTCTTAATACGGTCATTATGACACCGCGGCTATAGTAACCATCCTTATAATAGAGAAATGCAGTAGAACGGAGCGTCACAGACAAGGAATGAATGGCGTCGGAAACCCGATGAACACAATTCAAGTCTCCTTTTACACTTCTACCCTATTGGTTAGAGTGGAAGATCTTGAATGGTTGGCTATAGAGCTCAACCCTAATAAACACCTTTGCGATTAATTGGAATTCTGAGGGCACCCCAGACCTCACCTGCATCAGTACTAAACTTTAACAACCGGTTGAAAGACCACAAATCTCCAAAAGCACGCTCTAAAATCTAGTGGAACATCTTTCCCAGAGGAGTGGAGCCTGTGGTGCCATATCAGGATGATGAAATGAGATGTTCAAAAAGCACATATGGATGGGAAAGTCAGGTATCTCAATACTGTTGTTCATAAGTGTATTTAGTCTTCCGAGTGTAGATCATCTGCCTACACTAAAGACGGACAGATTTATCCGCATCGGTGCATCAGCATAAAAGTTAGCGATGCGAAAAAAATTTGAGTTGAGTTGTTTAGAAAGTGATCATCAAATTGTGACCAATTTATTATGCGCTAAACTGTTTCTCGAGCACGTTCTCTCAGGACCATGGGTGCTGCTATGTAAATACGGCGTATCACAACACTACGGAGACCGAGGCGTGTCCTAAAATTCACATAGAATACAGATTAACATGGCAGAGGTAGAACTGCATCTTTCTGGAGACAGAACAGGAAAAGAACGTCTGGTTTTATTTGATCTTTCTTAATTTTTTTCTTGCACCGCAAAGGATTGTTTGTGAAAGGGCCATTCGTTAGAAGTCAGTCAAATAAGTCTTTTGGTACCATTGAACTGCATAGCATCATATTTTTACCATCGCATCACATCGGTAGCTGCTTCATGTGTATCTTTAACGTATCATATCGTCGGCTATTAAGATGCAAATCTCATCGGCCTCAGTTAAAGAGTGTATTGTACAGCGCTACGACAAGCCACATATACGTACGTAGTAATCGCGATGTCCCCGATGAGGTACTGCACAATCGAATCCGATAAATAAGCAGCAACGATCGTCCAGTGCGTTCCTTCAAGTGAGCTGCTTTAGAGAAAACACTGGCCGAACACTGAGCCATGGGGAGACGCTGCTTTGTGTTGACAAAAATGGCTGCAGGTGATAGAGGTCCAGGGCTGCTGGGACTCACAGCTGGCCTCTTAAAGGTCATCTCTCTGTCTCTGTCTCTACAAACCCTATTCATTTGGCTTTGATCTCACCTCCCAAAAAAAACATGCAGGAGGGCAAATGTCTAAGGGGAAATCCTGTCATTTCTTTGAGCGTATCAAGTCTTGTTGAGATATGCTTTGAGTATCTCTGTAAGGTTCATTCTACCTGCAATTCTGTTGTAGCATTATTCATAAATGTCTTCTTCTTCTTTCGGCTTCTCCCATTAGGGGTCGCCACAGCGGATCATCCGTTTCCATCCCCCCCTGTCCTCTACATCTGTGTCTTTCACCCCAACCACCTGCATGTCTTCCCTCACCACATCCATAAACCTCCTCTTTGGCCTTCCTCTTTTCCTCCTTCCTGGTGGCTCCATCCTCAGCATTCTCCAACTAATATACCCCATGTCCCTCCCCTGCACATGTCCAAAGCATCTCAATCGCACCTCCCTCACCTTGTCTCCAAAACGTCCTACATGCGCTGTCCCTCTAATAAACTCAGTTCTAATCCTGTCCATCGTCGTCACTCCCAACAAAAACCTCAACATCCTTGAATTATTCATAAATGTAAATCCAAAAAATTCTTTTTACCGTTGTATTGGGCAGTGTCTAAAAATGTTATTTTATCTTCAGACATAACCAACATAAAAATTTTCAATAGTTTTTAATTCTGTTGGGTGTCCAACCAAATCATTTCAAACGTTTCCAATACACTAAATGGAAAGACGCTGGTCAAATCTGATTAATTACCAAACTGATACCACACACTTGGAGGTACACAACTGCAGTGAAGGATCTCCTTAACATTTTTGGGATGAATTCGAACGCTGACTGCACCCCAAGCCTTCTCAGCAACATCAGTACATGACTTTACTAACACCCTGGTTGGTGAATAAGCACAAATCTCTACAGAAAAACTCCAGAACTTCCCATTAAACAAAAAAACAAAAAAAGACTGGAGGTTAATATAATGGCAAAACTAAATCTGCATGTTTTGTTTGTGGAGTGTTTTCTCCATTTTAAAAAAGGTGTGCAAATGGTAATAAGCTGGACAAACACATTTACATTCTATTAACATTTCTTTTTCATTAGCAATTCAATTTTCCAATGTAATGTCAGCGTGATGAGGCTTTTTTCAAATATTTTGGACACCGATTTATTTATATGTTAACTGATATACTATGCATTTAAAATGGTTTCATTTGAAGTGTTTAAAAAAATTCTATTCATATGTTAAATATATTTTTATGTGTTTTATCCAATTTATCTTTTAATTAAACACTATATTTTGGAAAAGGGAAGGACAAGGGTATTATACACGACGACACATCCTGAAAAGAACGCAGAGCTTTAGAGATGACGTGAGAACTGATTAAGAGGCAGCTCTTGTTTTCGCTTCTTGACACAGTTTTGATCTGCCGCATCTATTTTAATTGAAAGACCTGAGGCGTGACCTTGGTGAGCACACGGCCTCCACCTGCACAATCAGATACCTGATTGAAATATCCACATGGGGCTCAGAGACTTGGCACCAGGTGTTTCTGCTTATTTCATCTCGATGTATTCTGGTTACAATGCTTTTTTTTTCTCGCCAATTCTGGAGTCATGTTTGATTAATGCTGTAAAGAAAATGCAAGTTACGTTGAATCTGGTTATTGAAAAAGTGTTGAATTACGGTGGGATTCACAGCTTTCACAGCTCTTTAACTTTATATTTAAAGTCAGTTATAAGTAGTGATATAATCATATCTGTACTCCTTGAGGTTACACTATTTAAACAAACCTTCCGAACGTTGTATTGAACATCCATTCTATACTTCAAGACTACAGTTTGCATCTGATCACCATCACTGCACACCTCAACATCGTTTAGCTGTAATACGTGGACATTCGGTGCCACCAAGATGAGGATGGGTTTCCTCTTGAGTCTGGTTCCTCTCAAGGTTTTTTCCTTATGCCATCTCAGAGAGATTTTTCTTCACCACAGTCGCCACCGTCTCTCATTAGGGACAAACTTATACTTATAAAGAACAATCTTATTCATTCTTTATCACCACATTATCTGTGTAAATCTGCTTTAAGACAATGTTCATTGTTAAAAGCGCTTTACAAATAAAATTGTATTGAATTGAAAAGTATTGGGACCTGACCTTTCTTGCCATATGTGGTTCTTCTCCAAAACTGTTACCACAAAGCTGAAGGCAAAAAAATGGTATAGGACGTGTTTGGATAGTATATTTAAATGTTATTTGGAAACCAAGCATGGCAGTGCCCCTGTGCACAAAGCCAGATCCATGAACGTATGGTTTACATAGTTTGGAGAGGTAGATCTAGAGTGATCTGCTATAGAGCTCTAATCTCAACCCTGTTGAACACCTTTAGGGTGAGTTTGGGGAAACTAGCATGTCTCCCTGATGTGCAGCCTCTGAATCTCCGCTGGATTCTTGTAAAGTATTCTGTGACATAATCCCTGGGACAGGCGTAGTAGAATCCATATGTGGTTCAATAAGAATAATAGCACATTCGTAATCCAAAACACAAGTTGTGGTCACAAGCAAATAAGACTGATACACATGAACGCAGTCCGTGAAGCAAACGAAATGTGCGATTAAGTACCGAATAATCGCACGATTGTCATGAGTTTAACTCGTGATTAATCACAACAGTCGCCCGTTTCACACGACAAGATATGATCACAATTAATCGCACGATTGTCACAGGTTAATTCGCGATTAATCACAACTTAATCGCCCATTTTCAACGACACGATACGATCGCAATTAATCGTGTGATTGCAACGAGTAAACTCGTGACTTCAGCTCATATTCTGCTCAATACGACCACGATTAATCGCACGATTGCCATTGATTAATTCGCGATTAGTCACAACTTAATCGCCCATTACCCATGGCACGATCACAATTAATTGTGTGATTGCAACGAGTTAACTTGTGACTTCAGCTCACATTCTGCTCAATACGAACATGATTAATTGCACGATTGTCATTGGTTAATTTGCGATTAGTCACAACTTAATCGCCCCTTTCCCGAGACACGATACAATCGCAATTAATCCTACACATACCCACGCACTGATAAAATTATTTTGACATTAGCAATATGTCACCTAATAAGTTTTTCTACCTTCCTGCCTTTTCTCTCTTTGGTATTTCTGTACAATCTGGGTGGAGAAAGTGCTTATAAACTATGCTCTTCTTTCCTCTGCCATGCAGGATTACCAAGAGGCCACACATCTGGAGCAGTTCGTGACTCGGTTTTTGCTAAAGGAGACAACCAGCCAGCTGCAGTCTCTTCAGAGCTCGCTGGAGTGTGCCATGGAGACCACAGCTGAGCAGACACGCCAGGAAAGACAAGATATCTGGTACTTAATGTTCAGCAGCTAGAGCACCTCAGTTTGTATACAGCACATTCGAAGTAAGAACTAACCATTGAAACCAATGGAGGGTGGTGGTGTGTGATGTTTTATTACTTATTAGTTGAGCATCACGCCACCATGGCACGTTTCATTGCTTTATTCCGACTTTCCCAGGATTCCGCAGTTTTTTCGCTTGATTATAATTAATATCCAATAAACAAGTTGCACACTTACAAACTAATCAAACATATATTTGGCCATAATTACTATAAAATGATACTGAACGAAGTACTTGGGTATTAAGTGAAAGTATAGACAATGTGACTCAGGTGAAATTGAGATATATTGAGAAAGAGAGTGAAACCTATTTTCGATCCTAAGATGTAACCGTCTAGATCCTGTCTAGAGAAAGTAGACCACTCCCCCCCGAAATATATGTTGTTCAATATATGTTGTTTTTGTACTTAAGTAAAAAATACCTCTAGCATTTGAGTGCAAATTCTCCCAAATAATATTTTAATATTTTAAAAGTAAAAAATTACTTTTACTTAAGTATTTTGCAATAACGTGGTAATATATGAAATGCAAGAAGTAGCTATTAGTATAGAAAGTGCAGTACAATGCATTACGATTTTCTGAACATTTACTGAAACTTTCTGGAAACTTTCTATATGAACTTCATCTGGGGAGTTTGGGAAACACTCCAAGTTGGAAACTTACCAGGGAATTTATAGCATTTTACAGGAATTTATGAGAACATCAGTATCACATATAAACGAAAACATTTTGTTTGGTCATAAGCTGACATGCATGCAAACTAAAACGGACTTAAACGACGCCATATTTGACTATTTTTTTTATTTTGAATTTAAATTTTAATTTATGTAATGTAATATTTGTCATTTATGTAAATACTCGACAAGGTGAAAATTTTTTTTTGGACATTATTTTGTGTCCAGGATTAGAGAAATGTTGCAGGAATGCAGGACGTGTGCTGGCTGTGTGCATCTGATTGATGAATATGGGGCAGAAAATATGGGTGTTTTAACCAAAATTATCCTGCAAGATTCCTTTTTCAACTACATTTACTGTTCTCTGTTATAGGCTAACTTGCAATTTTGTAAATTCCCAGTTTATTTACCATTTATTTCCATATATTTCCGTTTTCAGTCTTACAAATTTCCGTAATTAGTTGTAACCCTGATTACAACTAGTGCATCCATATAAACCTAGGATTGACCTTGTGGCTGAATTTAAAAAAAATCTTTTCGTGACCAATCAGAAGGAATAATTAAGCATAAGACATGTAGAAGATCCTTGTTTGCTGCTTTATTATTATAATAATAGTAACATGGAATTTTTTCTAATCTCTCAGCGCCATTCAAGAGTACTTAAAATTCACTAAGGGATCATTTCCACTCTTTGAACTCTACGCGATACAGCGTGTGCTGTATATCTTGTATAAAGTATGTACTATAAGTGTAGTGACCCTGTGGGATGGCTGTTGATGAGGTTGTTTTTTCGCATTACTATAACGCATGAGGAGACATTCCCATCTCTGAGTCATGTGGCGGTTGCAGCTGCCGTAAGGAAACAGCTAATTTTAGAGACAACAGCCTCGTATTTGCAATTCCCATCCGACACCTACATGATTGCATGGTTAAAAACGGTGTCGGATTGAGATATAATGAGAGCGCGGGATGGAGCATCCCATGTAGCACCTTTCGATGTTGCTTGGTTTTATTCTAAGCACATTGTATGTCATTTGTAATAGTAGAAACTGCCTAGAATACAACAGGAGAGACAGTAGACTCCATCCGTCCCCACGTATATGTTGTCCACAGCCACTTAAAATACAGATTGACAATGTATTTTTTTAGACGCTCAGTTCCTTTCATGTTAACATTCAGAGGTTGCAGTGGGGCAATGACAGATGCAGCATTTCTATCACTCCTGTGAACTCATTCACAGACTCATATTTCTCCCGTCTTCCGCCTCTCCACTTTACTCTTGGATGTGGGTTTTTTTTTTCGGTGCACAAACAAGGACAGTTAAAACGGTTCTTGTTGTTCTTGGCACATGAAGCAATGAAGTGAATGGCACCATTGTATCTCCTCCATGTTTAGAGCTGATTCTTGTGATTCAGTAGGAAAATGTGATTTTATAAAGCACATTGAAAATGTTGCCAAATGTAGAGTTTATATACATTTTCTATCAAAGTGAGAGAGACCTGATTGGTGGTTTGGACATGTGCAGAGCAGGGACATGGGGTATATTAGTGGGAGAATGCTGACGATGGAGCCACCAGGAAGGAGGAAAGGCCATGGAGGAGGTTTATGGATGTGGTGAAGGAAGACATGCAGGTAGTAGGTTTAAAAGATGCAGATGTAGAGGACAGAGTAGTATGGAGACGTATGATCTGCTGTGGCGCCCCCTAATGGGAGCAGTCGAAAGAAGAAGAATTTTCCATCTATTACTCCTGTTTACTGCATTAAATAATAGCATGTGTAAAGATACACTGGATAGAAAATACTTTGATTTCGAACGTTTCCAACCATATCGGTTCTTCTCCACAAAGCTGCAGATACAGATTATAGTTTACATGGGCTGGAATGAAAGATCTCAACCCTATAGTCTGGGATAGAAAGAAATCAGCATAAGGCTGAGGGAAAAATGCAAATTAAATGGTTTATTGATTTGGGGAAAATGGTAGCTTAGTGGTAAAGATCTGATCAGAAGTTTGGCAAATGGTTCATCTTCTTTGTTTCTGTCACTCCTGAGAAGACAGATTTCGAGATAAAGAGCTTTTAAATGCAACTAATAAAAAATAAAATGGAAATAGACCAATACTGACCTTTAACATGACTAACATGAAGACGTGTAACCAGTATTAGTCAGAATGTCATTTAATGTGCAGACAATTCATTATACAACAATCAGGAATTATATTATGACCTCGTGAAGTGAATCAAACTGATTATCTCTTCATTATGGCACCTGTTAGTGAGTAGGATATATTACGAACATTTTGTCCTCAAATTTGATGTGTTAGAAGCAGGAAAAATGTGCGAGCTAAGGATTTGAGCGAGTTTGACAAATTATGACAGCTAGACGACTAGGTCGAGGCGTCTCCAAAACTGCAGCTCTTGTGGGGGGTTTCCTGGTCTGCAGGGGTCAGTATCTATCAAAAGTGCCCCAAAGATGAAACAGTGGTGAACGCGGCGACAGGGTAGCAAAAAAATTACTCAAGTATTATAAATAAAAAGGAAGTAAAGGTTTAGTTTAGTGTTTACGATCGTCTGAGCTGATCAGAAGGTTCCAATCAAATGATCAGTTATATAAATGAGATAATTGATAATTGTGATAATTGTAAAAACAAATGTATATTGTTTCTATATAAAGAACAGTTTTCCAAATGGCCAGATTGTTGTGCACGGCGTACTGTGTGTCGACGATCGGCTTTGTCGAAAAAAAATCAATCGCTCGTGCAAATAGAAAAAGCTGAACTGATTTGATATTCTGTCTGAACTATTCAGTCTGGGTCTCTAAGCAGTGGCTAAAAGCCGCAGGATGAAACGCAGGAGGGGACTCTTTTTAGTGTACATTCACTCCACTGCTTTCATCTGACCAAAACACACACACACACACGCACACGATTTTTATAGGTTCATAATAAATCGTTTCCCACTGAAAGGTGTCCAGTGTCCTTGTATAAAGAAATGACCAGGTTAATAGATGTTCCAGATGTAGCAAATCTATACATCTGCATAAAGAAGTAAAAAAAAATTTACAATTTGGACAAAATCTGATCATAAAATAAATGTGGAAATTTTGAAGTAGGGTTTAAATAACAGTAATTATTAGGGGGCCAAGCACCAAAGGTGATTCTTCTTTTTTCCTTTCTTCTTCTTCTTTTTCTTTATCATCATCATCATCATTATCTTTGCTGCTTTTTTTTCATCATCATCATCATCATCATCATCATCATCATCATCATCATCATTATCATTATTTCTTCTTTTTCTTTTTCATCATCATCATCATCATCATCATCATCATCATCATCATCATCATCCTTTGTTACTTCTTCCTCACTTTCTTCTATTTTTCTTTCCTTGCTTCTTCTTTGTCATCATTATCATGATCATCATCATCATAATATTTACCTCTTCTTTTTCTTCTTCCTCGATTTCTTTGCTTGCTTCTTGGTCTTTTTTCCTTTCTTCTTCTTCTTCTTCTTCTTCTTCTTCTTCTTCTTCTTCTTCTTCTTCTTCTTCTTCTTCTTCATCACCATCATCTTTGCTGCTTCTTCTTGGCTTTTCTCTTCTTCGCTTGATTCTTCTTTTTCTTCTTGCTTCTTCGATTCCTTCTATTATTCTTTGCTTTCTTCTTTATCTTAATTTGCTTTCTTCTTCTACTTCTGCTCCTTCTTCTTCTTCTTCTTCTGGGTAGAGTTGTTTATTGTAACCTAAAGAACTGTCAAGTAAAAAGTTCTAAAATCGGACTAATGGGAGAAGGGCAAAAGAGCATTCTAGCGCCACCATGAGGTCTAAATGTAAAAGCTTCCGTGGATTGCATCATACGATTAATTTCTCCCTAATTGCAAATTCCACCATCTTGCATTTTCGTTACAGTGCCACCTACTGGTCAGAAGTTACTCACATGCAAATACGATGCTAATATCTAACTTGCTATTTTTCCCCCACAGTCATTACCAGATTTGACACCCTGCCAGCGACCCATTTTCTGTCTCAGCTTTACAGAACACTGATTATGGATGCTTGGTGTCAAGAAATACTTGAATGCCTTATCATTATTATTATAGAAACCTAAATCTTTACCTCCTTCCCTGTAATATTTATCCTGCTTTCAAAATATGAAGCTCCATCCCTATTCATATCCGACCGAATTTTGGACAGCATGGACACTGACGATGCCTGCTGCTGATTATGGTCTTGAAATGAGACATGCTGAACCATGTGGGATGTGTTCCCCTCAGAACCCTTGTTGTCTTCAAGTGTAATGAGGACACAGCTGAGCTGT